>NC_059435.1:58149895-58175965 GCF_021028975.2 Sphaerodactylus townsendi | reverse complement strand
AGCACCCCAGTGATTCCAGCCGTGAAAGCCTTTGACAATACATTGAAATTGTATTAGTTTGCACTTTTTTCATTTCTCAGTCCTCTTATTTTTGTTTTTACCCCCATAACTAATATTCTGTTTTTTTTGGTCTGTTAATTTGTGTATACATCCTTCATTCCCTGGTGTTCTCTTAGTTCACCCCCTTGTTTGGCTTCAACCATCATGTTCTAACCCTTCACCATATCCTTCTTATAGAGGTAGTGAGATTTTGAATACATGGAAATTGTATTGGGTGTTTGTTTGTTTTTTGGTCCTTTCCATGTGATCTCTGATGACTTGCCAGTTCTCTAGTATTTCTGATGAACTCCATTTTCTGATTACAGCAATTTCAGGTCAAGTACTTTTTTTGTTTTGTTTGAGACGAGTTCTCAGAATGGTTTGTGGGTTGAGCTCAAAATACTATAAATAACTTTTTAAAAACACAAATTGTTTGCTTCAGTGGATGACTTGGAAGATGCCATTGTTAATGTTTCTGATTAAATTTTTAGAGACCAAGTGAGCTGCTGCCAAAGGGATAGTTTTTCATAGCTGCATTTTGTTTTTCTCTTTCTGACAGCTTGCTCTTTCTTCTTGTTTTGTTTTAACATACTGCCAGCATAGCCCTTTCTTTCCTCTCTGGGGAAACTCTCTTTCTTCTGTTTTCTCCTGGGGTTGGAGAGCTCCAATAGTACAAAAACCCCACCAAATTACAATAGTTTGGTGGACTAGACCCCTTCTGCAGTTAGGGAATTGGATCTTTACACTTCTCTCATTCCTTTCTGATTTTCCCCTTCCCCCCCCCCCCCCTTTGTTGCTCTTTTTGATGATCATGTCATGGTGGAAATTGTTTCCAGTAGCAGCAGAAACAGTCTCTGAAAGAAATTACCAGTGCAGATCATTAACAAAATGCTTTATTATTTTTTTAAAAAACCTTTAATCTAGTATAATTTGAATATTAAGAGGGAATTTTTAATTTGCCCCATTTGATTCTGAGCTGAGTTATAGAACTACCATTTCATTGGTGTATTGATCCAGAGGATTTTGTAAGAATTGAACTGAAGGATGTACGTCATTTTGCTGCATTTACTTTCTGGTGGAGTCCTGAAAATGGTTGTCACTCATTTCATGGACTTGCTTTCAGATTTGCTTTTTATTCCCTTCATTGTGGTTCAACATTGGCATGACCAGATTTGCATTTGCAGCAGATTTGTCAGAAAAATACTTTCTTAAATTTTTTTTGGCATGTGGTTATTCTGATTGAAATAGGACTGATGTGAATTTTCATGAATCTACACTGTCATGTTGACATTTCCATATTTGGAGACGAACAGCCTGATGTAGAACAGCTAAATAAATTGCATGAAAATCAAAAGCATTTCTCTGCTATTCATCCTGGTCTTGGATGCTAATGATAGTTCAGACCGATAAATGTACATGGCTGTGAAGTTTCAAAAACTGTGCAGTTCCCAAGTGTTTGGAGCTTCACAGTCTCGTAAGTTTCTTTCACCTTGTTGAAGAAAGTTCCCCAAACTAGTTGTGCTAAATCTTTGATAAAGATATTTTTGTACACTTTTTGTGATCTCTTCCTCATAGTCCATGAGATTTGTGATCTCTTCTCCATAGTCCACTGCTCTACCCTGTCCTAGTAATGTTGGTTTTCTGGTAAAAATTTAAATTGGAAAATTTTCCAATTCAAATTGAAATAAATTGGTTAAATAATGTATCAAATACACCATGCATAAGCATTGGAGTTTGTCCATGCTTGTTATTTATTTGTACGATTTAATATACCGAAGGGGGGTGTTGTTGTTTACATTTATATGTTATTGTTTACATTTATATGATGTATATATGCCTTACAGTCGCAGCCCATTTAGCCCATCAAACACAATTGAGTAGCAGCATAATATTCCTCATAATTGTAGATTGACCACATTTACATTTGTGGCATGGAAATTTTTCCATTGAAAAACATAGCATTGGAAAATTTTCTGGCCCTTCCTATGCCTACGGGTCAAGAGGGCTGGAGAAAGGCTTACAGAGGTATATAAAAAGGCTTTGCCTAAACTTTAACTCATTTGGATTAAGGTACTTCCCTATTCTTCCCAAGTCAGTAGGTGTGTTTAGTAGGTGGAACATACCTAACATTTGAGTATGCTTCCTAAAAATTGCATAACATAACAATCCTAGTAATAGCCATTTTAAAGGGAGCTTTGTGGGAATTTGTGCACTCTGAATATCATGTTACAGGAACAACTTATGCAAATGTTGGCTTTATGTAATATAAAATTAGTGAATTTTTTTGCGAAACTGTTTTTAATTCAAACCAACTGTGGAGGTCTGGAAAAACACATGACAATGCTTTTTGTTTATGATGCATTGTAGCATTGTTTTGCTTTTTTTCTTGGCCTCTTCAGTGAAAATAACTTTGGTATGCTTACTAAAATAAACTCTCTGAAACTTTTTTTTTAATAAAAAAGGTTAAAATCCCATTGTCAGCTGTTCAGTAGGGAAAAGAAAATGAATGGGAGACTGAAACCAACTCTCCTACCCAGACAGTGGTAGAATTCTTTGAAAAGTCTGTATGCATAGCTCTGTTAGATTGGTGAGGGTGCAGCATTGGTTCAGCATCCACTAGTAGTTCATGCAGTTTCACATAAAATTGGGTGTCCTGCACAAGTAAGTAACGTGAAATCAGATTGACAGTGAAGGCCTTTTTTTGCTCTAGACACAGGTAATCCTGTGGTGCTTATGGCAGATCTCAGAGAAATTTCTAAGGAAAAAATAATGAATTGCCTGAAAAAATTCAGATCCATATTTTCTTAACTATTAGATTCACCAGCATATTGTTTTCTTATGGCTTTACTGAGAACAGTTTGAGAATACTTGATGGGTTGGAGTGTTGAATGCACTTTTCTAAATTCATACACTGAAGTGCATATTAAAATCTATTTTAGAAATACTGTATACAATGACTTGACATCGTGGTTTTCAACAATGAACTGTTGGGTTCTGATAGAAATGTTCCTCTTGGCAGTATTAAAGTACTGCTCATTTTAATTCAAAAGACTAGGGAAATGATTAATTTCTAGCAATTGTAGTTTTGCTTCTCTTCTGCTTATTGTCAGCCGTTATATATCAGGTTTGTATTTCCATTTAGCACTGTGTTCGTGCATAAGAAATTGATCACCTAGTTTGAATGGCTATTAGGATGGAAGGGTATACTAAGTTGCAAACAAATGCCTGACCCTTCAGTATTATATACTGTTTGCATTTGGAAACCTGGAATGCTACACAGAATAACTGATACAATATTACTTTGTTAATTGCTTGGAAATTTGCTTACTGATAAATGAGGGCAAGGAAAGCCATTATATACACAGTATATTCATTATGTGTAGGTTGCCAGTTGGTTGAATAGTAAATTGTATGTTGTGTTTAATCTTGTGGTCATTTCTTTCACAGTGTAATGAAACCATATATTTCATAGGTCAGATTAATGATGATTTATTTTGTGGTATTTCAGTATTGTGATATAGTTAGTCTCTTTGATAAAACGAATTCAGTTAGAATAACCATAAAGCATTATATTAAGAACATAAGAACATAAGAACAAGCCAGCTGGATCAGACCAGAGTCCATCTAGTCCAGCTCTCTGCTACTCGCAGTGGCCCACCAGGTGCCTTTGGGAGTTCACATGTAGGATGTGAAAGCAATGGCCTTCTGCGGCTGTTGCTCCCGAGCACCTGGACTGTTAAGGCATTTGCAATCTCAGATCAAAGAGGATCAAGATTGGTAGCCATAAATTGACTTCTCCTCCATAAATCTGTCCAAGCCCCTTTTAAAGCTATCCAGGTTAGTGGCCATCACCACCTCCTGTGGCAGCATATTCCAAACACCAATCACACGTTGCGTGAAGAAGTGTTTCCTTTTATTAGTTCTAATTCTTCCCCCCAGCATTTTCAATGAATGCCCCCTGGTTCTAGTATTATTGAGAAAGAGAGAAAAATTTCTCTCTGTCAACATTTTCTACCCCATGCATAATTTTATAGACTTCAATCATATCCCCCCTCAGACGTCTCCTCTCCAAACTAAAGAGTCCCAAACGCTGCAGCCTTTCCTCTGCTTAAGGAAGGTGCTCCAGTCCCTCAATCACATCCTCGTTGCCCTTCTCTGCACTTTTTCTATCTCTTCAATATCCTTTTTTTGAGATGTGTTGAGGCCAGAACTGAACACAGTACTCCAAGTGTGAATTGCTTCCACGGCTATATATAAGAGCATGACAATCTTTGCAGTTTTATTATCAATTCCTTTCCTGATTATCCCCAGCATAGAGTTTGCCTTTTTCACAGCTGCCATGTACATTGAGTTGACATTCCCATGGAACTATCAATTAAGACGCCCAAATCCCTTTCACAATCTGTGACTGATAGCACTGACCCCTGTAGCGTGTATGTGAAGTTTGGATTTTTTGCCCCTATGTGCATCACTTTGCATTTTGCTACATTGAACTGCATTTGCCATTTCTTAGCCCACTCACCTAATTTATCAAGGTCCGCTTGGACCTCATCGCAATCCTTTGTGGTTCTCACCACCCTACATAATTTGGTATCATCTGCAAACTTGGCCACCACGCTACCCACCCCTACTTCCAGGTCATTTATGAATAGGTTAAAGAGCACTGGTCCCAATACGGATCCTTGGGGGACACCACTCCCCAGTATATTATACAGGCTTAATAAAAGAACTCTGCTGTCTGTTTCTCTCACAATCATGCTAATTATAAGTGGCAACCTAACAGATTTTCGTAACTTAGCAGGTGGACTTAGACTGGTTGTAATAAAATGCTCTAGCTTTTTGGTTTTTTTATGGTTTTGGTCTCTTTTGTTGTTAAATACTGTAATACAGTAGACAGATGGATTCACTCCCACAAACAAAATGGCTGATTTTATTCCATCCTTTTTTTCATAGGCCCAGAAAAGCTGTTGTACGCACAAATAGTAGGCAGCAAGCTAATGCAAGCTAAACAGCAGTAAGGCTTGATTTGGTCTCACAGCAGAATGAGGTGGCAAAGCCCTAGGGTGACAGAATGCACTGTATCAGGCAGCAGGTGGTGAATACCACTTTCAAGTGTACTTGTACATAAAGTTAACACCATGCAAACAGAAAGCAAGCAGAATAGGGAGACAAACACAACTCTCCTGTGGTGACCAGGCAGTGACGTAGTACCAACGGGGTGGGGGGAGGCATGACGCCTCGGGCCTGTGGTGGGGGGTGTTCTGGGCCGTGTGCGTGGCAGGGGCATAGGGCTCACCCATGCTGTGGGTGCAGTTACCCCTTGCTCCGGCCCTGTGACTGGGGGGAGTAACTGTTCCCTCAAGGTGAAGAGTAAAAGAAACTGACTTGTGGCGTGGATGACTGCTGTCAGGTACGGAAAGAGTTAATTTGAACCAGGCATCAGTACAGCTAACCTGTTGACTCATTTCAGAACAGCAACCTCTACCAGTGGGAAGGTGGGAAGTGGTAAAAATGTATGTTTTGATTGGAAGGTATCATCCTTGCTTGAGATGCTTCCAGGACATGTCTGAGCTCTGCCACAAGCTCTCCCAGGATGTGTCTGAACTTTGACAAACTCTGACCGTAGTCAGGAAAGGGCAAGCTACAAATCGAAAATGAATGAATGAATGAATGAATGAATGAATGAATGAATGAATGAATGAATGAATGTAGCGAGCCTGTTTAAAGTAAGAAATTTAATTAGGTGCAAAGAAAAGAGGCAGGATGAAAAGGATGGAGGTTTGAAACAAAAACAGATCTTATAATTTAATTATGAGAATCACCTATCTCTAATCTCCACAGGTGATTGAAAACCATAATTTGCAACCTCTAACGCTATTTGTCTAAGATACATATCTCTAGAGAAATGTCCAAGTTTATCTGTTGTCAATTCAAGATGGTCAGAGGTAAGACAAGGTGTTTTGGGGACGCTTTAAAAAAAAAATAACAACCAAGTTTCCCCATTTGTTTAATTTTTCAGTAGGAAGTTGGGGCTCATCCCATTTCCTTAAATCATGTGCAAATTCTTCATCCAGTAACAAGACGTGGGGAGACCTGTTAACAGATCATACCATTAAATTGTCCAGTCATCATTGTTGTCCATTCTAATCAGAATGTTATATGCCCCCCTCCACTAACAGTGTTTTAAGAATTTCAGGGGTGTCTTCAATTGGCACCAGCATTGCTTTAGAAGAAGAAGAAGAATTTGGATTTATATCCCCCCTTTCTCTCCTGCAGGAGACTCAAAGGGGCTTACAATCTCCTTGCCCTTCCCCCCTCACAACAAACACCCTGTGAGGTAGGTGGGGCTGAGAGAGCTCCGAGAAGCTGTGACTAGCCCAAGGTGTGTGTGGGAGTGTACAGGCTAATCTGAATTCCCCAGATAAGCCTCCACAGCTCAGGCGGCAGAGCTGGGAATCAAACCCGGTTCCTCCAGATTAGATACAGGAGCTCTTAACTTCCTACGCCACTGCTGCTCCTGCTCCTTTACTTGATCTGATGGCTTTTTGTTTGTGATGAGTTATCATAGGTATGCATTCCAAAATCCAATCATCGACCAACAGTTTGAATTGGTACAACCCATTCTACTACCTCTGTTAGCTCATTTTTCTTCATTCTGCTGTATGTGGAATAAAGCCTAACAGAACACTAATGAGGAGGGTGAATGGGATAAAAAAATTGTATAGACTAACTTCTTATACTGCTGGACCTCTGTCAACAGTCAGGTTTTTGTGACTTGAAGTGTCATCATGGATTTAAAGGGAGAATGTGAGGTCCCTAGTTTAAACATTGAAAGTGATGCTGTTTCAGGGTGGGGGAGAATCCACCTCAAAACAGCATCACTTTCAATGTTGTTTTAACTGGGGACCCCAGATTCTCCCTTTAAGGTGGATTTAAAAGAAGAATTTGGGCTCCCTAGTTTAAACACCATTGAAAGTGATGTTGTTTGGGGGTGGATTCCACTGGAGATGTTTTGTGAGAGATGATGCTGACATTTGTTTGGTAAATATAGTGCTGGGGGTGATTTGTGAGAGATTTACATGCTTAATACACACTTGCACTGGCTTGGAGTTGTTTCTCTCTTAAATTTGTATCATGTTTTTATTACATTGAATATTATGATCCATCTCTTTTTTATTGGTTTATATAGGTCTATATTTAATTATTAAATGGTTTGATGGGTTTTTGTGTGTGTGTTTTCGTTTGGATAAAAATTAACAAAATATTTTTTAAAAGAAGTGTGACATCTTCATATGTAGTTTGGAATGTTGGTAAAATAAAACAACTGTTCTTAAAGGACCCTATTACACTTCAGTTTTGCCCACATTAAAATATGCACTAAAATGTTTTGTTGGTAAATATGGGCAGAATTCCAGCCCTGATATATTGACAGATGCATTGAATTGCCAAAGGAGGAATATTTTTATCTTCTATGGTGCAAAGAGAAAAACCAGCTTTTCCTTTCAGGCATTTCAATCACAAAAGAACAATATGTGCAATTATTGAGTGTGATTGCTCCAGTGTAGGTCCTTTCCCCTGGGTCACATTTCATTTGGGAGGTCTGTTTCAGTTTCCCCTAACTATATGTCAGATGGCCTGGAGGAGGAAACTGAAACTTACCCCCTCGAGTTTCATCCTTCTGTTCCTTTAAAGCAGCTTTTAAAAAAAGGACCAATGCATTTTCCTTTCTGTGTTATTAGATCTGTGTGCATAAAACTTGGTTAGAATAGTGGGATGAGTGTGTCTTTAAATACTAGTTACTTAAAGTGCTAAATTAAAATTGAATGATACATACATCCTATCATTTTTGCTTGACGATCCACATGCAAGTGCTATATGCATGTGGCTCTCTTGCATCCTACTCACACAAGTGAGGGGGTATGTGTATATGAGTTGTGTGCCTCTGTTGAAACAAACAAGGGATCTCTGGATTCTCTAGAATTCTATTTTAAAAATCTTAATTCAAAACAGATTTGTACCAGATTTCTTTTAAGGGAGGACATTCAGAGTGCTAATTTGCGTTGCTATTTCTAGCAAAATCATAATTATCTCCCTATAATGTTTTGATAGGGGCTTGACTCACTCAACATTTTAAGAATTGTAGGGTTTTTTCTTAGTGGTATAGATACATTTGTAAAGTCAGTACTTTTGAATAGGCCACAAATTGGGCCTATTCAAAAGTTAACCTTCATGGTCAACTTTTATATATCCTTCAGTCCTAAGGGGAGATAATTGCTGTGCAACTGGAGATGGCACAGCCATGGCCAGCAAGCAAAAAGTGACGCTGCCCCTTTCCCCATGCAAGCCCCTTTAGCAGCTCAATGGGCTGTGCCACTGATTTTGCTGGCGTAGGTGAGCGCCAGCAAAAGCGGGCATTCCTGGCATGAAAGGGCTTAGGAAGTTGACTAAAGCTGGCTCCACCACGGGGAACACCCCCTTGGGGAAGCACTTGTACCACAGCTGTGTTGGCACCTGGATGTCGTGCTGGTGTATGGCTCCCCAATAAGTTCTTCGGTGCCTGCATAAAAGCAAATTTATTTATCTCTTGGTATTTATACTGGCATTGGGGTCACATCACCTCCTTGGTGGTGGTGAGGTTGCCCCTCTCTCAGGATTACACTGTTAATGAGTATGTATTATTCTGTACTGCTGGAATATTCTTTAAAAAACAATAGCCAGAGCATTGATAATAATATGTACTTCGATGCATAATCGAGCACCTGTGAATGAAAACTTTATACAAGTGATCTTTCCAGATTTTGGCATGAGCCGAACAATTGAATAAGTCAGTCTTGGCCACTTTTAGAGGAAAAAAAGAAATCAAGTGGACTAGATCAAAAGCTTGATGTTTGCTTTAGATGTATGTAAAGTGATAAATAATTTTCTCAGATTCAGCACTGCATGCGTAATGTAGTTGTGGGTTGACTTCTAATACAGAACTCAACGAGGAAATCCTTGCATGTAAAGGGTTGATCTAAAGATCTGGAAACATATGCATTAAAAAGCAAGATGGGGCAAATCTAGAACTAAATGAAAAGATACTGATAGCCACAAATGCAAAAGAAGAAAACATTCCAAACATCTGATGTCTGGTATTAAAGATAAACACCTGTGGTTGTTTCTGATTGCGGTTTGATTAGATGGTTCATTTTTTATGGTTCCAGACCAAGTTATTAAATTGCAGTGAATAATGCATTTTGATAAAATGGTTACTAAATGTTTCTAAACCTTTTCCCTACTTTAAAGACCAAATTCTTGTTTGGGAGCCTGCTACTAATGGCAACACTTGATAATTCTTGTTAGGGGGTCTTGTATTATCATATATATATTTGCATGCGTATGTTTAATTTCTAGGCAGGAATGTGCATGGTGCCAGTTAAAATATAGTGTTACTTCCCAAGGCAAATATACATTGATGATATTCCCGGAAAGCATTACATCCCTGTACTTTTTCCATGCCTAGCCAATAGAGACTTGTCTGGCTATGTAAAGTTTTGCATGTCTCATTTAAAGCAAAAAGTTTCAGATGCAAAATGTAACTCAAGGATGGCATTCTTGTATATAAGATGATAAAACATTGTAAGCCATAAGCCAGTGAATGAGCTACATAATCACTGAATGTTTGTTCCATCTGTAACAGGAATAATATTGACAATAGTCATTTTATTTTATTGGTCCAGGGATATTCCAGATCATCTCGCACAGATGGAAGTGAAAGGGTAGGTCAGAGAGGCTAGTATAATTTGATTCATCTCTGCAGGAAGCCAAACACTTTTCCCCTTTCAGTTTTCAGGCCATTAAAATTTTGGAATTTTGAAATTATGCAATACCCATTTTCCTAACAACTATATACTTTTCCACTAACTTATATCAGATGCATCACTGGGACTTAATTAGCCTATAAAATTCTGCTATTTGGCTTGCAAATGTAATTTAAATGTCTAGATGTTCTCTACAATCAAAACTGCAAAGGCATCCTGTGCTAAAGACAGCTGCTATCTGCTGCAGCTGATGCCAATCTAACATGTAACTTGGTTTCTGCCATCTGATAATAGGGAAAAAAAAGTCTGCTATACATTTTGGAGTAAGCAAAACATAGTGTGTGATCTGGCCAGTCACGATTGGATGAGAAACATGCTTGGATATTAAGTTAAACTTTATAACATTGAAAATACTAACTTCTTCAATATTGTTGTCATTGTTTTGCTGCGTTTTGGAAGAACCTGGGAATAGTATGCATGCATGGAGGTCAAGGAAACCATGCTTCTACCGTCTCTTTCCACTCATGTTCAGAGGAATGATAGTATGGTGAGATGAGGTCACTCATGTTTGGAGGATTCCTTTTTAGTGTGGACAGTTTCAGAGACTTTTCCTCATAAAGGCCTTCCTGTGGCTTGCCTCCCCAGCTAGCATAACTTTGTCAAACTGCCCCCAACTGCAATTTATTACACGTGCTTGTGGCATAGAGTCAAAAAGTGTGAGTTTATTTATTTATTTAATGATCTTTAGAGTCTGCCTTTCTCACAGGGACTCAAGGGATAACACACAGTGAGCCACTACAGGGATTACACATAGTGAGCCACTACAGTCACAAAAATGGGACAATTCAGTAACCAGTGCATTAGGATTTTAGAAGTTGGGAACTACCAGAAGAAACTGAAGCATAGTATCAGTATTCACATGACACATTAAGTGGTACAGAAATTAATAGGATCCTGCCTATAGTAAGCTAAACACAGCAGTACAGACTACAGTCCTTAATCATTTATCCAAGCAAGCTTGTAAAACCATTTGATATAGTGCAAACCAATTTCCTGCCCAGAAAAGTTCAGTTCTGCATTGTTTGTGGAAGGCTAGAAGGGTGGGAACTTTCCTGACCTACTCAGTAGATCACTCCCCGAGGCAGGAGCCCAGCAGAGAATGGGAGTAATGCTCATACTTTGTCTAGTCAAGTCACCTGTGCCTGACCTTGTTTGTTGTCACATGTAAGATTAGTGTAGGATCCTAGGACATATGAGCCCGAGAAAGGGGTGAACAGCCATGTCCATTTCAGGTGACAAAATGGCATGTGAGGGAAGTTTGAATTCCCCTTCCCCTTTGCACTATTTGGAGCCGCACGGATCAATACAACGATGAGTTACATTGATCCTGCATGTGACAATGAGTTGAATTGGGGATGTGCCCCAACTCGTATTACACATATTGTATATTTTGGTCCTAAGTTTAATCATAGCCTTGGTATGTGACTGATGTTGTACAACTTTTTGTCAGGTGCCTGCAGTTCAATGGTTTCCTGTGAAATTCTGCTGCTTGGGAGTTAAAGATGGGTGCCACATTTGTAAAGAATGAAGACAATTGCAGTAGTATATTATCATATACATTTGAGCATATTTTCTTGAGCAACACATCTTCCTGCTACCTTGGACAGATGCCTTGGCATGCCATGGTCTTCCTACTTGAAAATTGTAGTTGTCTAACCTTTGTAATTAGTTATGAACAGCTTCTTTCCTACAGAACTGCCAGATTTTCAGTCTAATCCTAGGCAGAATTATACCCCTCTGTCCATTGAAGTCAATGGCTTGGTTCCAGGGGCTCTGAATTAGGTTGTTATAGTTACTGGTCATGCACAGTGGAATTATTGATTATACATTTGACATTGCTGAACTGACGAGTCTTAAATAGTTGATAATCAAGTTAAACATAAATACAAAAGTGTATTGTAAAGATGTAATAATAACAGTGTCATGCAAAAAGTGGAAAGAAACCCTGTTTCTCAGAGTTGTAAGCTACAATATTGAAGTTAAAGCTCTGCTTGTGATCTGAATTTGATTCTGATGAAAGTTGATTTATCTATCTGGCTTAAGGTTGACTCAGCCTTCCATCTTTCTATGGTCAGTAAAATGAGTAACCAGTTTGCTAGGGGTAAAGTGTAGGTGACTGGGGAAGGCAATGGCAAGCCATCCAATAAACATAGTCTTCCTATACCCTGTTCCACATAAAGACCTAAGTAAAATTGTAATTTCATCAGGCATTTCCTCTTGCTCTTCCCTTCACATTCTCCATCCCCCCCCCCTCACTTGTCGCAGCCTGGTCTGGGCTAGATTACAAGTGGGGGTCATGGAGCACATGGAGGGAGGGCAGGAGGAAATAGCAGATGAAGTTACAATTTTACTTAGATCTTCTTGTGGAATGGTATAGTGAATATCATGATGTGACATCACCCTCCTGGTCAGTAATGGGGATCGGGCGGTATAGAAATTGAATAAATAATAAAATAATAATAATAATAATTGGGGACTACTTTTACCTTTTATGCATGAAGTGAAGCAGAACCTGTTGAAGAGGTAGAAAAGCAATTTCCAGTGAAAAGGGAGTGTTTTGTAATTTGTGCATTTTTCACTCTACAGCTTATCTTCTGGTCAAATGACTATAAATAAGCCGAACTGAACACGCTGCCACTCAAATAGTTTGTTACACAACAGCACTTTCCCCCCCTACAGATCTATTCTCATGAATACAAAAAGAGTTTTGGGATGCATGCAATCAGGATGACTTCATCAAGTTTTTCTAGATTTTGCCCTCCCCCGCCCCCCGCCCTGCCGCTCATTGTTAAGAAATCATTTCTCTGTACTCAAATAAGCCTAGTAGCTGCGCTTTGCAGACTTGGTTTAGAAAGCCAGGTTTGAAACCCTTGAAAAATCAGAAGCTGCTCATTCTTGAACCAGAATGATGGCATCTCCTCATGTGGTCTAGAGTCACATGATCCATTGTGCTCACTGTATCTGTAGGACAGTTTTCAAAATTTCCAGTCATTCTAGTTGGATGGATTATTGATGAAATTGTTCTTCATATCTGATGACAATTTAATACAGTACATGGTAACTGGACTGGATGACCTTTGTTACAATTGATGTTGGCCTTTCTCAGTGTTAAGTGACCACTCAATTTATCTAACTTACAGGAAATATTGTGATTGCTAAATGAACTGTCCAAGTCATAGATATCCACCATTCATCTTGAAAAGGTTCAATGGACACAAGTAATAAAGAAAGGTCAAAGAGCATGACTTTGAGGGGGGCGGGTTATGAAAAAGAAAATCTAGAGCATTTTCAAATATAAAAGTGGAAAAATGAAACCTCAATCCAAACAGTGTTTCATTGGCAGTCTGATATATAACAATTTAGAAAATGTTCTCTTAGCATTTGTAGTTATAAAACTCATTTTCTCTGCGTTCTTGTTTTCCAGCAAAGGCAGACATACTGAATTCTAGCTCATAAACAAACTCTACAAATTTAGTCATACATGTATAAAGCTCAATTGTTTATGACGGTATGAAACTCATTGCAAGCACATATGAAAAACACTGTATGAATAGCTTTGATATTGTTAGGATCTATGAAGAGATTTGTCTGAAATATTTTATTTTTCTATTTGGACTGAGTTGTTTTTGATTACATGATTTGTATGCATATATGTGAAGCTCCTGATGTTTAATGTTTTGAAATAAGCACACTTTGATTGTTTGGCTTTGTACTGAATCAGTATATCTATTGCATGGGGATGTGTGGAGACTCGTTCCATCAAAGTCACTGACACATACTTGTTGGAAAAGAAATCGGCCGCAGCCCAAATTTATTCACATATAACAAAACTTTGAAGCTGGGCGAGCATAACAGAGCACATTCCACCCCCAGGCAGCAAACCGCTGGACCTGGTTATAGGGCAGCCCCAGCTGACCCTCTTTAGTCCCTTCGGACAGAACCCTGTCCGGCACATCCCCCGAGGGAACTGGAACAAGTGAAGTTGCATTTAGATGCCACATGGACGCAGAAGAGCCCAATTTGTGACACCCTCCCTGCCGGGCAGCTGGGAAAGCTCTTGGCACGGCCCCCAGGCTTGTCTTCAAGAGCTCTATCGCCACCACGGACCTCATATGGAGGCTCCCTCGTGGGAAGGTCCGGCATGCAAGCTACTGCCTTCCCACAATAGGATGTGCTCTTATGCCCAAAACCATACCGAGCTGTTAGAACCAACGAAGCTCCCAGCTTCCAGCTTCAGTGCAGCCCAGAGTCACACTGCTCATTGCGTGCCGCAAAGCCACTGCAACAGAGCAAATCAGACGTCATTTTGCTC
Source organism: Sphaerodactylus townsendi (assembly GCF_021028975.2). Taxonomy (NCBI): domain Eukaryota; kingdom Metazoa; phylum Chordata; class Lepidosauria; order Squamata; family Sphaerodactylidae; genus Sphaerodactylus; species Sphaerodactylus townsendi. The sequence goes on along the minus strand of NC_059435.1, from coordinate 58,161,754 downwards.
CGAGTGCGTGCCGTGGAAGCAACTGCAACAGAGCCAGCTCATTTTAAGCTCAGTGCATGCCGCTAAGTCACTGCGTAAACAGAGCAGTCTCAGTGCATGCAAGAGCATTTGAGAGCATAACCGACATCATTTCGCCAGATGTCCTGACGTCAATCTGAATAAGTGTACCTCTATCGGCGCAAAGTCGAGCGCCTCGAGCGCACAGGATATATCACTATTAGAGGAATAACATCCCCTCCCATATCCTGTACAACCCAGGCTCGCGGACCGACAAGCCTTAACCTTGGCTTCATTTCCACCTGGCGGGAAGCAACTGCATCCCTCCAATTCCTCTGTTCCAATAAGCTGTGACTGACAGCTTGGTCGTTGATCGTCTTTACGATGCAACAAGCTCAGGTCAGGCTCCATGAGGATCCTTCCAAGTCCCTCCCTGTTCTAGTAAGCACAACCAAACAGCTTGGTTTTTTGGCATCGCCATAGCCAACGCAGCAAGCTCAAGTCCAGTCTCCATGAGGGATCTACAAGGCCACTCCCGTCAAACCAGCAATGCCATTCTCTCCCACTTGTAGCACAACTCCATCTGGGAAGCCGAATCGAGAAGGATGGAATCCCGCAACCAAGGAGTAGGGAACACCACCTCAGCTGGACTCTCGGCTGCGTAACTTGACCCATCCCAGGACACAACGTTGTGGTCCACCTCAGCCAAACTCAGTAACGACGGCGCCGCCAGAACTATAAAGAGAACAGAGTTACAACAAAAGGTGAGGCCAGATCGGTACACACGGGTAGCCAGAGACTTCCAGCAGCCTCCAGCCTGAGCGGTCTGTAGCCTGAGTCTAGTTCCACGTGATGGCCCTCATGAAGGAGGCTTTCAAGATTGCTGCTCCCACCCAGAAGAAGTGGGGAAACCAAACTGTCCAGCAGGAAGACCCAGAAATCTCGAAACCAAACGCCCTTAGGAAACAGCTAATGAATTCTTGGATATCTGGACCCCTGTTAACGAAGTCATGTGAGTAACCGCCGGTTGGCTCCAAATGCTGCCTCAGGCATGGATGAATGCAAATGCAAAAAAAGCGGGAAAGCGGGACTGTAACCCTCGCTATGATTTGGTGAACGTGGGCAACAAGTTCACTGCACCAGAAAAAAAGCCATGAAAGGCCAAAGTAAATAATGGCTTGGAATGGCGTAGCTCATAAGTGAGAGTTACCAACTGCGTCTGTGGCATTGAGCAGTGTTCTTAGGAGCCCCTTTTGTAATGGAGCTGCCTATGGTCCTCGTGGCTCTAGGGGAATACCGCTGCCAACCGACCCGCTGGCCCACCGGGCTTCAGTAGTGGGCATGGTCCAGTGATTCCTAGGGGCTGACAAGTGTTTGGCAAAATGAATCCATTACCTGTCCCTGTAGTTCTCACGGCTATTGACTGAAAGCTGAGGGCCTTCCTCTGCTTAGCCCAGACACCTAGCGGATCAAGCTCAGAGTGCACTTTTGCAAGCTGGGCTCCACTGTACTAGGGCTGAAGCACTCCACCATGGTCGCCTATAGGCATAACCATATTTTTTTTTGGGCAATGGAGCTGCCGATGCGGCTGTAAACAACTAGCCTGACAACCAATGCCCTTCTGGAACAGGGATGACGATCTCCATTAGCTGTGGAGCCCTGGCCACGCGGTGGACCACATTGGAGCAGCGGTGGCAGTGCACATCCCGTCACCAACCATAATACCGCTGCCCGAATCAGCTGGCTTAACGATGGAATCCCCCCACCGGTGGTTCCACTTCCTCTGGATCGATGGGGCAAACCAACCAGCCCTGAGCCGCATCCCACTCCAGTTGGCTGGCTTGATAAGACTAGGTAAAGAAGAAATGGAGAGAGGTGAGGGCAGACCTTTCACCTTGTCAACTAACTATACCCTGCTCTGGGTGACCTGTCCTCTGCCCCTGCCCCAGGGAGCCCATATGCAGTGAGGAACCCAGTCGAAAAAAAAAAAGGCCCCGTTGATAAAATCTCCAAGCCAACACTAAGAGTAAAAGCACAGAACCAATGACCAGGATCGAACTTAAGTATAAGCAGGATCAATATCTTATCCTGAGTCTACTCTTAAACAGCCCGGTGCTGTTGAAGTGAAGAAGGTCAGAAAAGATTGGTGTTCTACAGCACTTTCTCATTTGAATAAGTATCGTGCGATGCAATGAAAATAAACAAAATCTACCATATAAATAGGGGAGACCCATCCCTGGTTAGAAATTGCCTGTCTGAAATAGCTGGCCACTTTGGAAGCTGGGGCCACAGCTGCCCTCATTGACTGGGCATGAAGACCCTGTGGTGTGGTTTTAACCCATGTCCCCAGATTCGTCCCACCTCGGGTTTGCCCCCCCTGCCAGCCATCCGTGGTCACCCTGGTCCCTCTTAAGCAGAGTCATAGTGTGTGACTGGCCCAGGGTCACCAGCAGCAAGCTTCCTGGTGCCAGTGGGGGGGTTTCCATGTGGTAATCCCAGGTCTTAGCCCATACCTGAACCCCTGAACCATACTGGGCGGTTTTGGAACCAATGCCAGCCAGATCACCAGATTGTTGTCACCAATCACAAATCGGCCAAATACATGGCCTGTGGCACTTCCTCTTTTTTTTTTTTAAAGGTGCTACCTCCCATTGTTATGATGGAACAGGGAGAGGAAGACTGAACCCACTACGCCCGGTAATCAAGAATTACTAAAGGGGAGGAGACCTGAAGGAGTCCCCTACTGCCACAAAAGGCCTCCTGGCCAAGCAAGATCAAGAGCCTCCCGGGGATGGGTTGGTATATCAAGTTGAAAATAAATAAATAAATAAAATTAAATCGCTTCCACCAATACACTTGGCTGATCTGAAAATGCCTCTGGCTACAAGCTGCCTTTGGGAGCTGGAACAATCCATCTGGTGCATCTAATTAAACTGTTTGCAATATCCATGTTGATACCTGGAAAAAAACCAGCCTTAAAAAGAAATGCCAATTTCAGTTCCCATAACACCACCACTCCTGGGCTAAAGCGCCCAACCCTTACCAAAATGGCTGGATTGTCTGACAAACGTCCATGCCAAGCTAGGTCTCTGATCGGTATTATATTGTGGCAGTTGCCATAGTGAACACCTGAAGTGGCGAGAAAAGTCGGTATGGTCACCGCCTTGGATTTTTGCAAGCTGGGCCTAAAGGCCCTTTAAAGTGCTACAAACCCTGCTGACAAGTTAGGGTGTTCCTAACGGGCAAGCGCTTCCATGACAGCTTGAATTCAAGCCCATAAACACTTGTCCTATAAATCCAAGACCTGCATAAAATCCGAGTGAAAACACATTTCCTCACAACTTGTTATAAAAACCTAGAGTGTGCGGCTTTAGTAGGTACAGAGGGATGATCACGCTTCCAATGGATTTCTGCATGGTATAAAAGCCTACATTGAACCATATATAATTGACTTAAACAGCAAGGAATCTGCCCAACCAGAGTCAGCCCCAGTTAACTTCCGAGCTCTGACAAGCCAGCTTCAGCTTAAATGATCCATTTGAATAAATGTGAATCTCCCAATGCCACATCAAAGGCACGTGAGGTCCTTTTGCTCACCACCAGTTATAAAAACAACAACAACAACAACAACAACAACAACAACAACAACAACAACTGCTGAATTACAGTCCCTTTATCAACTTCTACTTGCTCGGCATAGTGGCAGTTTGCTCTGCTGCATATATCCAAAGGAAGAGACTTACCTACCTTGTGACAGGTGAAAAGAAGTGGGCAAGGGGCAATCAACTGCTGAACTCCTTTATCATCATCAGGATGCTTGTGGGAAAGGTTTTGATAACTACTTTTCAAAGGTATGGTCATGATGCATGGCTGCCTTCCATATGCATTTCAAAAACCTAAAATGACTCAAACCCCTACAAATCCTGCTCGTTTACATTACTGGGATTTCCTTCCAAGTGTTGGGGGTGATAGGGTTGCAACATCTCCAGGGTTGGAAAAATTCCTGTAATTTGAGTTGGGAAGAGGGAGGATGAAATGCGTTCTTAATGCACATAGCATCCCACCCTCCAAAAGCAGCTGCTTACTCTATAAGCTGTCGAGATCAGCTGTAATTCCTGAGAAGCTCCAGGTCATAGCTTAGGACTGGCTTTTTGTGGGGAGAGTGGAGGCCTGATTTCCGAGTAATGAAAGCATTATTGAAGCCTCCCCAGCTCAAGCAGAGCAGGAATCAAACCCGGTTCTCCCAATTACCGTGCACTTTACCACTACACCACGCTGGATCTTTCCATCTTTAATTGGAATCCAGGTCATCCAGGAAATTACAGTGCACCTGCTCTTTAACCCACTCACACCCTGCTGGGTCTCTCTCCATCCGCTATTTTGAAACTGGATCATCCAGAAAAATTACAGTGCACCTGCTCTTAACCACTACAACTATGCTGGATCTCTCCATCTGTTATTTTGAATCTAGATAACTTGAAATTGTTAAAGAGGCAGGATGCTAAGCAAGGCCCCCGGCCCCTTCATCCTCACAGGCAGCAATACTCTGGGTCTAACGCACCATAGAATTGAAGTAGCCGCTAAAACAACAGCGGCGCGCAACGCAGGCCCATTTCTTCGGTGCCGCCGGTAGGCGCTGCATTAACCGGCCTTCCATCAAGTACGATCCCGTCACCCAGATGTCCAACCGACCGCAGCGCTTGAGGCCAGGAAAGGAGGGAGGGTGATTAAGCTTCGGCAAGCCTGGCGGCTTTGCAATAAAGCGTAGCAACCCGATCCCTCCAGCAGATGAACGCGGCCGCCTCTGAGCCGGAGGCTGAAGAGCCGCTCCTGCCAAGGGGAGTGGCGGTGGCCAGAGATTTTCCTCAGCCCACAGCCACGAAGCCTTTGCTTCGCGGCGGCCCCCCTTTCCCCTGCCGCCTGCTCGGAGAAGCTGCCTGTTTAACCTCTGTCGCAGAGCTCTCCCGAACCCTGAACGCCTCTCCGGATGAACACTGTGCGGGGGGGGGGGGGGCTTAGGCCGCCGGTCAGGCTAGAGGGGGGGGCGCTGGGCCGAATGGGGCTGTCGCAACGCTTGGCTGGCCCTCCTAGGAGCCTAACTTTAAGCGCGAACGCAGCTCCGCAATACAACGCGGAACCAACGCTCCATCCCAAGGGTCCCGGCAAAGCCGAAGACCCGCTCTTCGAGGCCAACAAGGGAGCCGTAATAACGGTCTGCCTTAAAGCGGCTGGCCGACAACCCCCAACAGACAAGCGGCCGGACGAACACTCGCTCCGGTGGTGCCCTCACTGACGCGGCCGAATCAACACTAGTTTGGCCGTCTCAAAATGGGACCGGCTGGGGAATTGTAAGTCACCAAAGGCAACTGCTGCCTTCGTGGAGGGAGAGAGGAAAGAAAAAGCCCCCCAAAGAAGTCCCCGGGCAAAGGCCGAGTCATAGCGTTCCAGCGAGGGAGGCAGAGTGAACGAAACCTCCCTCCCTTTGAAAGCCGTGGGCCGGCCTCAAAGAGGCCGGTCCCCGCCGACGCAGCCCTTTATAGGCTGCTCAAGGCCCCTGTCACGTGCCGGCACCCGGCCACGTGACAGCCTCAGTCGGCCGGCGGGGAAGGAGGCTTCCACTCGTTCCTCCCCCCTTGCAATGGCGCCTCCAGGCTGAAGCCTGGGGCGCGATTTGCCTGCACAAGCTATTGTCTGGTCACACACAAGAAATTGTCACTGGACTCAAAAGTTTCATGCTAGTTCTAGCATAGAGTTTCCCATGGTCTTATGTTTAGTCTCTTTGACACAAATTCAGCCTATTGGACAGGTTTTGATTTATCCATTTGTCTAGGTAGACAGAAATCAGTAAGCCATTGGATGCAAAATTGTTCTTGTGATAGATTATTTGTAAAGTTACTGACAGGGAAAAACCTCAGAGCAGCATGTACTGATCGGAGTCTGCTGATTTCAGTGGAACTTGCTTCTAGGCTTATATGCTTGAGATAGCAATTTAGGAGGCAATTCCAAGCAGATCTAAGTTCCATGTTATTCAACCAGGCTTAGTTTTAGGAAAGTATCCTTGGGGTTGCATCCTTAGTGGATCAAAATACAGCACTAAAATTGAGACCCTTATCTTGATAGTGGGAAACGTAAAAGTGCTATAATATGCTTCAAAACTGGCATATTCCTGTATACTGTTGTGGGCCAATCCCTGGGGAGTGAGGAGTCCTCAGGGGAAGATCTGGATCAAGAGAGTTCAGCCCAACCAGAGCCCCAACAGGGGGCAAGCTCAGGGTAGCTGCAATCCCAACAGTGGGTGAGCTCAGGACATCTAGAGTCTCAACAGGGGGTGAATTCGGAGCAGTCAGAGCCCCTGCAGAGTGATCTTGAACAGCAGGCTAATCAGGGCTCAGGGTCCAACGTATTTGCAGAAGCTGCTTATTTACCTGCCCCAGCCCCAGCTGAGGTGCCTTAGGCAATTAGCTCACCTGAGACAGCTCATCAACGCAACAGTGATGCAGAGAACTGTTGCAAGCAAAGAGGCAGAGCGTGTGATTGCTGGCTCAAATGAGATATTCCTTGCAGGATGAAGGTTAGGCCACTGTGAGGACCTATAACATGGGGGATAGCGAGACACACTGGCTTGGACGTAACTGGGCAACTTGATTGCTTTTCCGTTTCCATTCACTGGATTGAACTCTGGACTCTGACCTCGCCAACGAACCCCTTGAATTCTGAACTCGTGTGACGAACTCTGGACTTTTTGTACTGGTAACCTGGTTCTGACCTTGGAACTCTTAACTCGCCTTCTCAGTTTGCAGACCTTGTTGCTGACTCGCAGCTCACTGCTGCTTAATGGACTGCCTCTCACCAGGAAAGGCTGCACTCTGTAACCTGATACCCCTGGCCCGCAGCCTACTTCAGTACACCCCCTTATCAGATTTGAATGATTATTCATATGACCCTCAGATTAAATAACAGTGCTCACTGTGGAAACTATTAACTCCAAAAAATGTGATGGTCCAAGAGAGAGGCTAGTTGGTCTTCAGAATGACTGAAGACATTAAAGTCTCTGTGCACTATTGTCAATAATCCTTGAGTCCCGTTTAAAAACTAAAACCAACAAAACAAAGGGAGCTATACTCAACCCATAAAACGGACTATACCCTTTTCCACAGAAAGAGAGATTGCAGTTAGTAGTAGCTGATGCAGTGGAAAGTGCTTGAACAGTGTGTCTCCACACTTTAAAGTAGTGCAGTCACTATATTATCTGGTAGAGTTTATAATGTTATTTAAGCACCACTTTCATCCAAATCATTATTTCCTGCACTAGTAAACATAGAACTTTGGAAAAAATAATATTTCTACTGCCCTGGATGACTAGTTGGAAGACTTTTCTATAGAATAATACAGTTGGAAGATACCCCAAGGGCCATCAAGTCCAACCCCCTGCCATGCAGGAACAGACAATCAAAGCACTGCTGACAGATGGCCATCCAGCCTTGTTTAAAAATCTCCAAAGAAGGAAACTCCACTACACTCTGAGGAAGTGTATTCCACTGTCAAACATACCTGTCAGGAAGTTCCTCCTAATGTGGAATCTCTTTTCCTGCACCTTGAACCCATTACTTTTTGTTGTATTTGCTTAGCTGAGTTAAGAGTTCAGTTTCATCTTGTTTATTTCCCATGCTCTATGCATTAGTGTACAGACATTGAAAGCCCTCTGGCTGCTTATTTAAGGTTTTATTCCTCACACTGGTGGGTTTATGAACTATTTGTTTAGTTCTCTCCATAACCTTTGAACTATAATCTCCAGCACTTGATGAACTCCTGCCCACTTGAATACTGTATCCCTTTACCACATAACTCAATTTAAAGCCTTCTGATGAGGTTTGTGAGCCTCCTAGCAAAAATGTTCCTATCTACAAGTGTGAGTTGCAACCCATCTTTTGCCAGTAGTCCCTCTTCATGAAACTGCAGATCGTGATCCAAGAAACTGAAATGTTCCTGGTTCACTATCTGCAAAACCAGTTGTTCACCTCTACTATTCTTCTTTCCCTCTCTGGGCCATGTCCTTCAATGGGGAGTAGAGATGAAATGACCACCTGTGCATCCAGACCCTTCAACTTCCTTCCCTGAGCCTCAAAATTCCTTCTGATGTCCTGAAAGCTACGTCTCAGGGGGGCTTTCTGCACTACAGAAGGGAGCTAAGGTCGACTCGGTTCCCTTCAGTGGGGGGCGATTCCAGGCTGTCCGCACAGCAACTTACTTGGCCCCCTGGAACCGAGCTAAGTGGGCGGGATCATCTTGGTGCCTGTTTTGCTCCTCGATCGTGATTGGAGCTTGTGTTACCATGGGAAACGGTAGCGTTCTTTTTTAAACAGTTTTTACAGTTTACAGTTACATGCCCGCCACGACTCTCCCGTTCTGCGCATGCCACAAAAGCGGCTCCTGATTGGTTGAACGGATGAGGCGTCATTTTGATGCTTCCGCACTTCGAAGCTTCGAAGCGGTATCGACCTTGTTCCAGCAGAAAGGTGCAGTTCATAACTGCGACAGGGATGTCGCAGTTCTGAGGGAGGGGAACTGAGACAAAACAACATTGAGCTCAGTTGCAGTGCGGATACACTGAGGTGAACCTAGATAGAAACCAGTACAACTCTGTCAGTGCGGAAAGCCCCACAGCGTCTTTTGTTCCCACGTAGATCAAAAGAAAGGGGTGACGATCGTGGGCTTGACAAATCTTGTCAGCCTCTCTGTGACATCTCAGATTTTTGCCCCAGGAAGACAGCACATCTCTCGAGACATCTTATTAGGCCTGCAAATGACTGTTTCTGTTCCCCTCAACAAGGAGTCTCCTACCACCACTATATGTCTTTTCTGGGGTTTTGCAGGTGCCATTTTATGAGCCTTCTGACACCTGAACATTTCCTGAAGGCTGACTTTGTTGCTCCTGTATCTTTTCTTTATCCTCACTGACAAGGGAGAGAACTTCAAATCTATTTTGTAGATTCAAACTCACAGAATGCTCCCTGGTCCCTCTACTTCTTTGAGACACATTCCTCTAATAGCCCACTTTTGGTGTTTGAGAGCTACTATTCTCCTCAGAGTTCCCCTGTGGGTTCCACACCTATTATTGTTTGCTCCATTCTGTCCGGGAAATCTTCATTATTGTTGATGTAGATACTTGCACCTCTAGCTGCTGGACCTTCTCTTCCAAAACTTGCTGCAGTTGTAAATACCCACATTCCCTAGCAAAACCCCCCAAAACATTCTACAGCTATTGCAGGTGACTTGTAGCACTAAATGGACAGGAAAAGGGCAGGCACAACTATAGAGAAAAGTAGCCATCAGGGGCAATATAAATGCTATTTTTTCAAAGTTCTGTATTTGCTAGTGCAGGAAATAATGATTTGGACAAAAGCAGAGCTTAAATAATATTATAAATGCTATCGGAGAATCAGAAGAGGGGGAATAACAAACCTAGGACCCCAAGGGAGCATTCCACCACAAGAAGGTCCAGGAAGATGTGACAGTTTAATCATATACCTCCTAAGTTCTATTGGTTGAAAAGGGTATAGAAACCTGGAAGGTTGAGCCACAATAATTAATATTTTAAAAAGTAAAGGTATTCCCCTGCTCAAGCACCAGGTTATCACTGACTTTTACTAGGCAGATTGTAAACCTTTCTGCACAACCAAAATGAAATGTTTTGAGGAAGGAAATAAAACACTTCTTCCAAGGAGTTCTGCAGTTTTTTTAACCCCCAAAATGTTTTGCAAAAGTTTTATTTCATCCTCAAACCATTTTATTTGGATCTTCTAAACTATCAATCTTTTTTCCTAAAACATTTTTAAAATGTTTCCTCTTTGCCTGTGTTGAGAAATGCCTGAATTTGAAACTCCATGCTCTCCCTCCGACTCTGCTTCTTTTGTTTCTCTGTCCATCTGCCATTTTCTGCTCTCCACCATTTTCTGAATATTCCTATAGATGTTTTCTCATCTGGTCTCATGGCTGCCACCATTTCTGTCATTGCTGTACATTAATACATTCATAATTGCCTGCTGATTATGTGAATGTCCTGTTTTTCTTTTAAAATTTTTTGAGTGCTGTGGATTAGACACCACATAGATTTGGTATCACAATCAGTAAGGCTTTGGTGATTGAATGTTTGCAGCATTGAAGCCACGCATACGTGTTTTTTAAAAGAACCGTTTTCCTCTGAAATGTTTTATTTTTCCAGGCTATGCAGACAAACCCCAGCAAAACTATTATTTTCAAAATGTTTGGCAAACATTTTAAATGTTTTGTGTGGAAATGGCCTATGTTTACAGGGTGATTTGCCATTGCCTTCCTCAGTTATCTAAACTTTACCCCTAGCAGTCTGGGAACTCATAGCATAGAAGGCTGAGTCGGTCTTGAGTGAGCTATCTGAACCCAACTTCTGCTGAGATCAAACTGAGTTTGTAAACAGAGCTTTGGCTGCAATACTGCATCTTACCACTCTGCAGTTGTGTTTTAAAAGAGTAAAAAACATAAATCTAAAAAGGTAATTTTAATACATATGAGAAATCACAGCTAAATTGCACAGTGCAACAGCTAAATTGGTTGCACAGTAAAAACCACCAAGGCTATATGCATTTTGTCCCATCGGGCCTTCTTCAGTGGTCACAATACGATGTATTCATACATCTACAATCAATGAATAGCATAATCATTGAACAGTCCATGCAAGCTGCTTGTGAAGCAGATCATTATTGGGGCTCCAGATGCTGATAAAAGCAAAATCAGGCCTAAGCTTGTCCTGGAGTTCCCATCAATCACATAAATAAATGTAATATTGTATATTGTTAATTAGTTAGTTCTTCCTCGTATGTTGTTAAGGAATGCAGTTATTTTTCTGTATACTGTTAGAGAGAGTAGGATGGACAGGTATAGCCAGTTAGTTCCCTTGTTGGAGTAACTAGGTAGTATTGTTAGGTTATCTTTGCAGCAATTATAGTTAGTTTGGAGAAGTTTAAAGTTACTGTTATGCATTTATATAGTGTTATGTTATGTTATTGATACATTGTTGACATATTTTTGTAAATGTGTTGATATTGATTTATTGCTAATGTATTGATATTGTCCATCTATTGATATTTTTGATATGTTAATGCTTTGTTAATGTATTGTTGATTTATTGTTATTGTACTGATATAGATTTAGTATGGATATGTATTAATATGTTTTGATATAGTGCTGCTGTTATTGTTATTAGCAAACTGTTAGGCTTGATATGTTTAAGTCGCCATCTGCAATGTGATCTTTATGCTTAGTTTTATATATTATATTAGTACTTATTTTGCTATAATGTATACTGTTTTGCTATGTTGTTAGCCGCCCTGAGCTCTACAGGGATCAGGCGGGGTTTAAATTGAATTACAAATGCAAATAATGCAGCCATGCTGCCATTGGCTGCACAACTTGCAGCGAGTGTTCCTGTGTCAGCTGGTAAAAGGCATTATAATATGCTTTAAAACAGGCATATTCCTGCTTATATCCTGTTCTCAGATTTGAATTGATCTGATTAGCCATATAACCATTATATTGAATGACAATACTTTTGCTGTCAGTGTGGAAATGTCCAACTTACTTGCTGTTTATTGAGAGTTCAGTTGACTTCACTTTGACACTCTGTGTGTTTCACAGTTTACATTCCTACATTGACAAAGCTGGTGCAATAGCCTAAATGGTTATGTTCCCTAGTACACATTGTCATTTGACTGAAATTTCATTATGGGCTTGTTAATGCTGTCAAGAGAAAGAGGTAGGGTAGATTGTCTGGTTGTTAATTAGGTCCCATCAACAAAACTATTAGCACAGTATGCCAGAATTACTCCT
>NC_059435.1:57079240-57219240 GCF_021028975.2 Sphaerodactylus townsendi | reverse complement strand
TCAAATCTCAGAAGCTAAGCAAGGTCAGCTCTGGTCAGAATTTTGATGGGAGATCACCAAGGAACATCAGGCTCTCTACCTAGAGGCAGGTAACAGTGAACCACCTCTGGGTTTTTTTGCCTTGAAAATTCTACAGGGTCACCATAATTGGCTGCAGCTTGAGGGCAAAAAAAAAGGTTTTAGATGTTTTCTGCTTATTTTTTCATCTTGCTTGTCTGTTGAGGGCTAAGAGTGAGAAGCGTGTAAATTGGCCAAGGCCCAAGATTGATAAAGAGTCCAGTCCAAGAATGGCATTGTTGTATATCCAGCCTGGGAGAAGGTCATCAACAGCATGGAAGCATCCTCTAATCATTAATTTGATATATTTGTTTATTTAGAAAATGTGTGTGCTGCCTTTCTGCCCAACAAGCACAGCCTCATCTAAGTGAGAAGGGCCTCTATGGTTGCTGTGGCTCTCTCCTCGCCCCCTGCCCCCCCCCTCCCAAATCTGGCAGTCATCAACTGCTTCAAGCTAATCTTGAAGGCATGGGCTACCAGTTGAATTTGGTCTCATCTTCTTTTCAAGAATGCTTCGAAAATGTGCATGGAGACACAAATACAACCAAGTTACCTGGCAACTATATAACACCAAACTCTAATGAAAAATTAATGCCAAGATACTAAATTTAACATGCGCAACACAGGGTTCCAGAAGACACTTAAATATCCCCCTCATTAAATTATTCTAATAGACCCTAATAAATCTTTTGGAAGTCATTAAGAGAAAAAAATAGCACAAACCCATGCATTATGCATTTATTCTGTGGCGTTGATTCAATTAAACCTCAATGATATGTTTTTAGCTGAAAGGGCTACATATGGGGAGCAGATTAAGCGAAGTGGAATTATTTGGATAAACCAAAGCTCTAATTAACAAACATACATTCACTGGAAAAGAATGAATATAGATTCTGTAGTTTCAGTACATCTGCAGGAGTTGTTTTTTTTAAATACCATGTATATATTACAGGATAGTAAAGCCAATCTGAAATGGGTAAAACTCCTTAAATAGCAACATTATACAAATGCTTCCAAAGGCCTCTGTTTATAATATTTTATAGTTCTAACAGTTTCTAGACTACACAGTGCTTGAGGACGAAGATAACTAGTCAACTTCTGGTTTCAGACATATAAACTAAAGACGTTTGGAGGGCACTTTACCATGATAGTTACTAAAAATAACAAGGCCACACAGAAAGTGATTCTACTCTACAACACCAGGCTACAAAAGGAATTTTAATAGTTACTCCATTAACAAGCACTACAAAAGATAAAATGAGGAAGAGCCAAGTGTCAAATGAGTTACTGTAGAGAGAATTTACATAGCATTGACTTCCTCAGTGGCTGATGCTAGACACATGACCAGTTTGGCCTATTATGAAGTGCTACGGCTTATAGATTGAGTCACATTTCCACGATCTATTCCCATCATCCCTCTACATTTGACAGCTGTGGTTCTGAGTCAACAAGTCTTAACTTCCAGACATGGATCTTCCATAAGATTGCCAGCAGAGGCGTATTGAGGAGAAATGGCGCCCAGAGACAACTCCTTCTCTGGGTGCCCCTGGGCGCCCCATCCTGTGCTGGGGGGGGGGGCATGGTGGCGTGTGGCTGGGTCATGTGGGGGGATGTGGGGGGATTTGGTCATGTGGGGGGATGCCTGGCGTGATGCCTGGGTGACCCCATGTCCCTATGAGCTGTACGTCTCTGGTTGCCAGCTCTATGGTGGAAAATTCCTGGAGATTTGTGGGAGAAGCGTGGAGAAGGCAAGGTTTGGGAAAGGAATAATGCTTTAGAGTCCAGTTTCCAAAACAGCCACTTCCTCTATTCCCCACCTGGAGGCTGGCAACTCTAATCTCACCTCTTGGAATATCAATGTGTCTGCCAACAATATGCACAGAACTCATTGCAAACTGATTTTCCACTCGTTGTTCTGAAATCTGCACCTGCCGTGACCATTCACGTGGCTGCTTCAGTAGCTGGCACCTGAGGCTTTCAGAAGACAACTGGAACTGGAAGATGCATCACACAGATCAAGTCATCATGAGAATAAGTTCTCCCCTTCAGCATTTTGTTTATTATCATTTATTAAATTTGAACCCCGTGCATTGTTTTCAAGGAACCCAAGGCCGCGTATATACAGTCATTCCACTGAGTCCTCAGGAAGACTCTGTGAGGTAAATTAGGCTGAGAGACACAACTGCCCCAAGGTGGCCCAATTGGCTGAACAGGAAATGTAAAACAAAACAATCCAAAATGCATTCAAAATGGTTCTCAGTCTTATCGCTGACATCAACATCGCATCAGTAGTATATGGCAGTGCCAATTTACAGTCTGTACTACCAATCACAACCAGTCCCACCCATGGATACACCATTTCCCTGAACTGATATGATCCTCACAGTCATCTATTGGGGGAACCCACAAGTAGACATGTAGAGTTCCACACAGGGCCAAACAGGGGCCCCATAGGACTGTTTCAGATCTGGAAAATGGTGTGGAAGGAAAGACTAAAGCCCTATCTCCACATGCGCCACAGATACAACCTGAACCAGGAACTATGATTGTGGGGGAATTGAGAGAACCTGGAATCCATAACTGACACATAAGGTGGGGAACCCAGGTCATTTTCTACCTCATTTGTTAAAAGGGGTTCAAACTTGAGCCTGTGTGTGTGTGTGTGTGTGTGTGTGTGTGTGTGTGTGTGTGTGTGTGTGTGTTAACAGCTGAGTTGACAAAGGTTTACCTTAGTATTCTTTGTTTTTCTTTGCTTTGACATTGTGAAAGAGGAACTCTTTGTAAAGAGAATTCAGAGAATTCCATGTGGACCACAGCTGGCTTTATTAGGAGCCCATCTAAAGCTAACAGGTCAGCATGGATTTGTTTTGAAAAGAAAGGTTTGAAGTTATCAGTGTTTTAACAGCTTTCTGCTGAAGAAAGATGTTGTCTTTGTAGTGTTCCTGGGGAGCAGCTGCTATGTGAGGGATCCTTGGATCTTTCCAAGTCTACAGAATTTGAAAGTATATAATTCTGCCACAGCACACAATTCATTAACCTCAGCACAGCTGTTGCGATGAAATTGTAAAACTGCAAGACACATCTGTGGAAAGGCAGCAGTTGTCAAGTTTCATCACGGTAACTGGATCCTGGAAGAACTTGTGCACATAGATGTTGGAGTGGAACTGAAAATGGAGGGCAAAGCGGAGGGGTGGTGTTCTGTTTGGGTTTTGTAAAAGGGTTTCCTTCCATAAGCTGCTGTACTTCTCGCTTAGCCCTCAAATCTCAAAATGGATACTCATAATGACAATAGACACCAAGGTACTCGCGTTTCTTTTTAACCCCATTGTCAAGTATAACCCCGAACATTTATATAAGTACAGTGATCAAAATCTAAACCAAAATAGAGAGTGGATTTTTAATAAGGTTGTAACGTAATAGCATCTAAATATTTTTTAACTGCTTATGCCATGAGGGAACAGGTGGTGTCAAGAGTAACCAAAGATAGATTAGATTAGATTAGATTAGTTTGCTAGCTGCACCTAGGAATTTATACTCTAAACTATAGGGGAGAAAAATATCAACCTCCTAATTAACTCTCTCAGTTCACACATTTGGTTTTTATAGGTTTGTAACATAAAACTATGTCAAGTATAGGCAATGCAAGATACAGATACCACTACGGGGTGAGAGTCAGAGTGATGTAGTCATTTGAATGTCAGATTAGCGAGACCCTGGTTCAAATCTTTTACAGATCTATAGAAGCAAATATTCCATACTTGTACTCACATGACACCGGAATAGCTGGCCACTTGTACAGGGAAATGTATTCTTTCAAATCCCCACTGTGCCATGGAAGCTCACTGGGTGACTTTGGGACACTTACACACTCTTCATCTAACCAACCTCACAGGGTTGTTGTAAGAATAAAATGGAGACGTGCCTGTTGTAAGCTCTTTTTGGTCTCCACTAGGGCAAAAGGCAAGGTATAAAAAAATAAATTAAGAAAACGTTCACCTGAGAGCAGGACTAGACATCATTCTCTAACAACCGTCCACAAGAAATCTGGATTGGTGATATGCAAACAGCATAAGAAGATATGATTTATGCTGACTTAGTCCATTGGTCTGTCTAACTCAGCCCCCTTCCGCACATGCAGAATAATGCACTTTCAATCCATTTTCATAACGGTTTGCAAGTGGATTTTGCCAATACAGCTGCAAAGTGCATTGAAAATGCATTGTTATGCATATGTGGAAGGGGCCTCAGTGCTGTTATCTCTGGTAGTGGCTGTTGAGAGACTCAAGCATATAAAGACCTTTCCCAGCATTTGCTGCCTGAGACCATCAGACCACAGAACTGAAGGAAGACTCCTCGATGAGCCCCATTGTCCCAATGACAACTAAGTTTTCCTGAACCCTAGAGACACTTCAGGAAAACTTTCTGTAACAGAGCAGGTTCCCCTTTAACAACTATTGGAACAAGCAAACCAGGGACATCCTGAGTCGATCTGCCCAGCACCAGCAATCCCACAGTCTCTCCCAGGAACAAAGTTGAGAGCAAGAGAGGATGTGAGGACCAGGGAGGCAAAAAGACATGTAGAATGACAGCAACACTCTCTTTATCTTAGCAAGTCCCAGAACCCAACAGTGGCTACAGGAAAAGGTTATCAGCTTCCTATATAAGCCTTCCGTTGAGTTCTAACCTTTGCTGGTCCAACAGCTCTCATTCTAGTTTGTGCTACTCCTGGACAGATCCCTGCTGCTCAGTTCCTAGACTGATGTTCCACTCCAACTGGATCTGATCTCAGTTGCCCACTGGAGACCTTGTACCTTTCCCTGTGGTTGCCTACTTAGAGAATAGGATAACTGGGGGGTATTCTGCATGCACAGCAAGTGTTCTACTGCTGAGCCTCAGCTCCGTTTCAGAAGCTCAACATTGTCCCTGGACTTCACTAAGCATGCTGTCTCCAGTCAGATACATAAAATGTATATTTATGAAGATATATGTAAACACTCCAATGCTTCTGTGGGATATCTCAGTCTTAAAACAAAGACAGGCTGGCTGCTCAATTTACAGCGGGAAAAATTAAGCTCGCCACTAAGCAGTCAGTTTAAAGAGTGTTGCATATCCCAGCATGATACCTACTCTGTTTAATTGGCCAGTTGGCGCTCTTTGTTTTGAATTTAATGAGTTCTTCTAAGCACCATTTACATTGAGACTGCTATAATGAGAGTGCTCACTCTCAAGGCATCCAACACTTTATTATGCTGCCAGCTACAGAATTGTTTTAAGCCAAATGTATCAACGTCGGTAAAGAAACACAAATATTGCATTCATTTTTATCATCCCCAGCAGCCAAGGGCCCTGTCACCATCTACATAACAGACAGCCAATAACCCCAGCCGCATGGCACCCTGAAGTTAATTCATCCATTCTGTGGCCGAAAAATGTGTGAAATTCACCGTGATAGCCTGCCTGCATGAAATCCTGAGGGGAAAGCAAAAGTGGATAATAGCTAATCTGAAATGCCAATTTTTACCCCAGTCTCTTTGTATAAGGCGCTGCAAAAATTCTGAGATGTGTTTCAGATTCTCTCTACTCTGCAGATGACAAAGGAGAGGCTGGCTCATCAATATTAGTTTCACTGGAGGTGATATTCAGGAGTTTGGGGGAAAGATTGCAAATATACGTTTCTCTAGCTGTTTTTAACGAGAAACAGATGAGAAAATAGCTTTGTAGAGGTGACATAAAATTCCTTTTTGGGGGAAGGACCCAAAAAACTAACATTGCAGGCTTCTTTTTGGAATTTCTTACAGGAAGCAACTAAGTTATCTCAGTGCCAAAAAGGTCCAAGAATAACCTCTGGGGCTGTAGACCACATAATTCAACCCCCCAAAAAGTTTTCAAGTTTAACAAATATCAAGTCAACACAGAGGCAGGCATAGGATTGGGACCAATATTCTTCCATTTTGAATTTTTGTTTTGTAAAAAAGTAGCTTTTGGGGGGGGGGGAGACAATGTTCATCTTTTTTTTTAATCGTGGTGCATGATATTGTTTCCCATCTGCTAATGATGCAATTACCTTTAAAATCTAATTACTATATCATTTTCTTTCCGGATTATTCACATGGATGATCTCAGCCAATCTAAAATATCAGTTTGACAATGTGCAGCAACCAATACATGACATTACTAAATGCAAAGCCAGCTGAGAGCAAGGGCAATGTTACCTAAATCCACCACATAGGAGACTTCATCCAACATGGGCCATATATAGCCAATCATGTTTGAGTAGATGGTGACATCACAACAGGGAAATAAAGTCAGTTCAAAGTAAGAGCAATATAGCCCATCGTATTTGAGTGCATGCTGACATTACAGCAGGGAAATAAGGTCAATTCAAAGTAAGAGCAATATTTTGTCCATACACAAACACTTTTAAATGTTTTTCAAACAATCACCAAAAAATGCTCTTCTATGCTATTAAAAATATTCATAAAAATCCAGTTCAGTCCTGGATAAGAGGGAAAGGGCACAGGAGTTTGCATCATGAGTTGTATCAAAAATCTCAACTGCCCCCCCCCCACTACTCCTCACTGCCAGAATAAGGTGACCTCTAGACTCAGAGCCCAACATCCCTTGCCAGCTGTCCAAGGGTGGAACAGGAAGGAACAGCCAGACCTTTTCCTGGTTTGTAGGAAAAGGATAAGGGGAGCTAGAGAGAGACGGCTAAGGTGAAGCTGAACTTGCCTTCTCTCACATTTTTGAAGCTCATCCTAGGCCAGGGGTGGCCAACCTATGGTGCTACAGATCTTCATGAACTACAATTCCCATCAGCCCCTGCCAGGATGGCCAGTTGGCCATGGGAATGGCTCATTCTGGCCCCCTTTCTGATTGGGGTTGATGGGAATTGTAGCCAATGGACATCTGGAACACCATAGGTTGACCATCTCTGGCCTAGGCTAACATCAGAAAGGGGGCCAGAATGAGCCATTCCCAGGCTCTAACCCACTAACAAGGGAATCTGACAGTTCCCTTCAGCCACTATGGCTAGTAGCCGAAGATTGACCTCAACTCTATGTACCTGTCTAACCTCCTTTTAAAGCCACCTGTGCTCACGGTCACCACTATATCTTCTGGCAGTGAGTCCCACAATTTAATTATGAAAAAAGTGCTGTATTGCCAATCAACTTCATTGGGGTGCCCTTGTGTTCTAATATTATGGGAGAAGTAGAAAACCGTACCTAGAAACTGAGATATGATACCCATCTAACTTACTTCCTTTCCCACAATCAAAGAGATGATAATAGTTTTTGCTACTCTAAGTGTCACTTGGGAATTCTAGTTCCCTTTGTTAAATCAGTTTACCAGCGGCTAACTGACCCATGTTACTCTGTATAATTAATTTCAGGATTTTGAACATGACATTTTGATCTGGCAGCTCAGGGTCTGTATATGTACAGTGGAAATGGAGGGATGAGATGTATAATTAGTAATTACTAACAGGGCCCGGCCACGCATTGCTGTGGCTTATTGTGGCTTATAATAGCACAGAAGGGAATGGAACACAATTACTGTGGGCTTCCTCAAATTAAACACCCTTATACAAAAGTATCAAACATTTCATCTGGCATATTATGCTTATTTGCCAGAAACAGAACAGAGGAAAATTTGCAACAGACAAGCAAGTCCTGCAGTCAAATTAGTCAAAAAAGCCGCAAAAGTATCTGCTTTATACCTGTCAGATAACTATGCTATGGCATAAAACATCATTTCTAATGAGAGATCCAACAGCAACATTTATTTGACACAGCGTGTCTGAGACTTCCAACTATAAGTCATGGAAAAGGGCCCCCAGTGATTGAAGGGAACCATTTCATAACAACCAGACTTGTTTATGCTTAAGCATCTCCTCCATTTATTAATAGCGCAAGATATCCCATTGGATTATCTCAACGAGAACTAATCTTCAAAATTCACATCAAAGCATAAGAGGTATGCATCTCGCACCCACACGGATAGTACTTAGTTTGATTAAGGAAAGACCATTATTTTCAAGTGACCAAAGCAAGGTTTATTATGTGTGCCCACACAGGCAATCTAGCACATAAATTGCCTATTTTCTGTTCAAATATAACTGTTGTGAACAAAAAGTATTCTGCTGACAAGCTTTTCTTTTTTTTCTTTTCTTTGCCATCAAGTCACAGCTGACTTATGGCAAGCCCATAGAGTTTTTAAGGGAGGAGACATTCAGAGGAAGTTTGCCATCCCCTGCCTCCAAGTCAGGGCCATGATATTCCTCGGAGGTCTCCCATTCAAATATTTGCCAGGATCAAGGCTGAGAGTGCATGACAGGCCCAAAGTCACCCAACAAGTTCCCATGGCAGAGTGGGGATACCAGAGGCTTATCTAGGGAAAATGTAGCCTGGTGCAAAATCTGAGTTTTCTGCCCACCCCCCTTCCCCGTATGGAAGGCCGCCCTCCCTCACCACGACCAAACAACATTTTTTGTACCAGGTCTTGAAGTCAGTGTATGGACCCGGGGGGGGGGGAGGAGGGGGTGTGTGGGGGGTGATTTTCTGCCCCCCTACATGACTAAATGGCCGCAACCCAGGGAGATTTGACCCCATATGTCCCACTGGGTGGTACGCCCAGGGTGATAAGAACCTGGATTTCCCAGAACCTAATCTGATATTTTTAACAACTCCACCATGCTGACACTTTCAAATGTTACCTAACATAAAATATGGTATCAAGCTGTTTACTGCTAACTTTTCTTCCCAACTGGGAACCAAAGGGGCTTACAGAATTCGCCCCATCCCTATCTTATCATCACAACAAGGTTAGGTGGAGAGTGTGAGATTATCCAGTGATCTTCCATGGCCAAGTGGAGATTTGAACCTGGTGCCCTTCAGATCCTAACCTGATACTCTAAACCCGTGGTGGCTGGCAGGGGCTGATGGGAATTGTAGTCCTTAACATCTGGAGTGCCAAAGGTTCGCCACCACTGCTCTAAACGGATACTCTAAAACTGGTCTGACATCAGTTCTCATACTTATTTTGGTCCTCTTCTGAGTATTGGTTCATTTTAGTGCATTTTTACCCTTACTTTGCTTCCCAGTTGGTATTCCCACTGTGGTAATTCTGTATGGGTTTGGATGAGAAAGTTTGTCACAATGAGAAAGAACAAGAGAGACTAGAAGGAGGCATAAGATGAGGCTACCAATCTTGATCCTCTTTGATCTGAGATTGCAAATGCCTTAACAGACCAGGTGCTCGGGAGCAGCAGCAGAAGGCGGCCATTGTTTTCACATCCTGCATGTGAGCTCCCAATGGCACCTGGTGGGCCACTGCGAGTAGCAGAGAGCTGGACTAGATGGACTCTGGTCTGATCCAGCTGGCTTGTTCTTATGTTCTTATGTTCTTATGTGTTAGGTGAAGGCTGGTGCCTTATGCCAGTGTCTCTCCTGCCAATGATTGCTGGCAGCAGTGAGGCAGAGTGCATCATTCTTTAATCGTAAGATTGTTCATCATTTTTCCAGCTTCATTCTGTTGCCTAGCATATGTGTACATAGGAGGACACTGAATTTAGTAATGGGGTAGTGATGGTGGTATTGGTAAGTGCCAATAATTTATTTGTCAAGAATTCATTTCCATCACTCCAAAGACCTGCTTGAGGTGGCTTGTAAGTAAAAGCGATAGGACCTTAAAAAAACAGCAACACAAATGATCAATATTAAAAACAAGTCATTTAAAAGAAGCTATGGGCAAAGAAACAGCAGGTGACCACCATAAGTAGCATATAAATATCCATAAATCAGTCCTCAGACCATAAAACAGCTTAATAAGAAAAAAAATCTTACTGAACTGGATACCCACGTGGTAGCAAGGAAGGCATCAGGTGAGCCTCAAGGAGGAGAGCATTTCAAAGTTAAGATGCCACCACTGAAAATGCCCTGTTTCTAGTCAGCACCTCCTTCACCTCTGAAGGGAGGGCTCAGAGACCAGGGCCACTGATCTTAACAGGTGGGGCGGATAGTGCAGGAGGGGTGGTCCTTCAAGTACCATGGCCTGAAGCTATTAGGGATCTTAACGGTAAAAACCAGTTCATTGAATTATGGGCAGCTACAGCAGATATTTCAGCACAAGGGAGATACCATCCCTGTACTCAGCCCCTGACAATAGTCTGACCATCATACTGGTAAGGTTTTACAGACATATAAAATAGAAGGCAGGCCCAGACCACAGGCTTCCAATCCAAATGTAATTATGAGAGGTAATAATAATCTCTAGAAATGGCCCAATAGCTGCATGAGGAACCGAAGCCCCGCCTCCACTTCAAAGGCTCTAGAATCACAGGTAAAAAGAAAAGTGAAGCTCATTCTAGTACAGTCCCTTGCACTAAATGGATCTTTTTTCATTTAATAGCCCACATAAATTTCACATCCTGCATCACCATTTCAAGCTGTCCACCATTCCCTACATTCTTAATTCAAAATTTAATTTAACAGTGATGAAGCTGTGAAACATGGTGATCTACCAAAGACTGCTGGGGTGAGGGGCAGAATTAAGGCTTCTTGAAAGAAACACAATATATAAGGTGTTTGGGCATTACATGCAAAAAAACACCTTGAGAAAAGTCAGCATTAAACAAAGCCCTGCACATACACACACTGTTACCAGACCAACCCATGGTGGGTGAGGGGGGGGGGCTCTGGCTTAAGACAGTGGTGCCTCTACCCATCCTGCCAACCTTTGGGGTGCCTAGCAGTGCAGTGCCAAAATGGAGAGCCCATTTCTGCATTGGCTAGTATACCCACAAGGGCACTGTAAAATCCTTTCTGGACTTGCCCTTGCCCACATTTGCCTTGCAAATAGCCACCATATCCTTCCTAAAGGAGAACACCGTACCCCTGCCCTGGACAGCATTTCCATCTTCAGCCTTGGACTACACACCCTGCAAAGACAAAGAACTTGCTAATGTGTTTGTCCCAAGTGTTTCTGTCAACATTGCATTAACCCAAGTCTTTCAATCTAGAGGATTCCTTTCCTCATCATGACTAGTAGTCACTTATGGACCTCTCCTCCATGAATTTGTCTAATTATCTTTTAAAGACATCTATGCTTGTGGCCACCACTACATCCTCCAGCAATGAATTCCACGATTTAATTACTTGTTGAAGGTCTTTGCTGGAATGTAGCTACACAGATCCAACTCATCCTGTTCCTAAAAGTCATATAGCAACTGTGCTTATTCCCATGATGACATCTTTAGTTTCTGAATAGATCTCAGAAAGTATTCTTAAGCCAGGTTTATTCAGAATCCATAGTAAAGGGGCTGAATCGCACTGGCATTTCACACCAAGAATATTGTCCAGTATTGTCCAGAACACAATATTCTACTTTCCCTTCGAGGAACTGCTTCTCCTGTTTGGTTTCTCACATTAAAGTGCCAAAAGAGAGAAATTCTTGTGCAAAAGGTGCAGTGACTGTCTGGGGAAAAATCTGGATGAACCTGTGAGAACTTCTAACAAACAACAGGGCAAACGTTTAGGCAGCAACAACATCTGATTGCCAGAGAAAACTGGATAGATCAGGTCTGGCTACATGGCACCTTTCCATGTATTATTTGCCTTTCAGCCTTCACACACACACAAACAAACAAATAAAACAGACAAGAACCAACTTGAAAGGTTCTTCTTACAACCAAAAAAATATAACCCTTCTTATCCAACATATAGAAGCGAAATTCATCATTCCACCAGCGTGCTGTAGTGGTTAAGACCAGGTGGGCTCTAATCAGGAGAAATGAGTTTGATTCCCCACTCTTCCACATGAGCAAAGGACTCTTCTCTGGTGAACCAGATTTGTTTCTCCACTCCTACATTCCAGCTGTACCTTAAGCTAGTAGTCACAGTTTTCTCAGAACTCTCTCAGTCCCACTTACCTCGCAAAGTGTCTTGTTCAGGGAAGAAGAAGGGAAAGGAGTTTGTAAGCCACCATGAGTCTCCTCACAGGAGAGAAAGGGGGGCATAAATCCAAACTACTACTACTACTGCTACTCTTCTTCTCCCTCAAAAGGCTAGTAATCGCTGACCATATGGCAGGGACACTCTTTCCTTAGGGGCATGTGTTTTGTCATTTCAAGTCTCCTCAAAGTCATGACTTACACTAAGCAGTACAAATTCTAGCATAATTACCATTTCAGTTTGTGTCAGTCAACTGTGACAAAATCAATGCATCCTTCTTTGCCATGTTCTAAAATGCCATGTTCTAAAATGGGCCAAAAAGCATGCTGCTAATTTTGTTTTTGCCAAAGGAATCAGTTTCTCCATAATAAACAGCAGTCTGATATAGGGTTGATATAGGGTTGTCAGCTGCTGCTGCTGGGGGCGGGGGAAGCCCCATTAGTGCTCCCTCCACATTCTCTGTCAACACTCCTTGAGTTGGTGGAAGGAAAAAGGAGGAGGCAAAATGGCCGTCCCCTGATACCACAATGCCACTTTTGGCTAAGTAACCAGAAATGATATCACTGCATCACAGGCCCCTCTAGGAAACTAGAGCTTCTTGGGAATCTTAGAGTCTCCCCTGACATGCTGGTGCCATTTTTGGTTACATAGGTAGAAGTGATGTCACAGTGATGGAATATTGCTGTTGGGATACGTCCCACCCCTATCGGTCTCCTCAGCAACCCACGTTGGTAGCACCTTAAAGATTAACAAGTTCTGATTCTAGCATAAGCTTTCATGGATCACCGCCCCATCTTGTCCATAAAAATTTACACTAGAACAAAGACTGCTTAACCTTTAAACTGCAACAGGTCTCCTGTTTGGGTTTTGCCTCAGCAGATTAACATATCTACCCCTTTGGAATTACCCTAACATGAAAACACTTCATCCACAGGATGCCACAAAGTTGTACAGTATTATACATATTGTAGTATATTATATATTGTAATGTGTGTGTTTGTGTTTGTTTGTTTATTTATTAGGTTATTATTTCTCAGTGACTGGTGTGTTCTTATGAACCAGTCATTCTTAGTCTTGTAGTATATTATAAATTGTAATGTTTGTATTTGTTTATTTACTTGTGAGGTTATTATGAGGGAACAGCAGTGGCGTAGTGGCCAAGAGCAGGTGCATTCTGATCTGGAGGAACCGGGTTTGATTCCCAGCTCTGCCGCTTGAGCTGTGGAGGCTTATCTGGGGAATTCAGGTTAGCTTGTGCACTCCCACACACACCAGCTGGGTGACCTTGGACTAGTCACAGCTTTTCGGAGCTCTCTCAGCCCCACCCACCTCACAGGGTGTTTGTTGTGAGGGGGGAAGGGCTAGGAGATTGTAAGCCCCTTTGAGTCTCCTACAGGAGAGAAAGGGGGGATATAAATCCAAACTCTTATTATTATTATTATTATTATTTTTCAGTGACTGGTGTGTTCTTAGGATCCAGTCACTCTTAGAGGCAAGAAACTGGACTCAATTGGTAATTGCCTTTACCCAATAAGGCTGTTCTCATATGGGGCTGACAAATGTTAAAGATCAGTGGCTTGAATGATCTATTTGAATATAGATTTTGGGGTATCATAACACACTACTTGGGAATACCCAAGAAGTGCAATCCCTATGCAGAGTTACTCCAGTCATTGCCCATGCAAATGCATGGACTTAGACTGGAGTGACTTTGCTTAGGACTGCACTGTTAAACACCTATCTTAAAATCCACACGCTTTGAGCTAGCATAAACTGTTCTGCAATAACTAAAAGGCTTTTAAAAAAATACCATACATCAAAGTGTCTCTGGTTTCTGAAAATAGCTCCGGTTTGGCTACATTAATAAGAGGCTCTCATATCACACCATACATTGTGACTGTAATGTATATTAAGTGCAAAAGATCAATTATGCTTATCACCGCTGCTCTTTTTTAAGAAGGAAAAATCTATATAAACCCCCTTTAATATTATTTATATTTGACAGGTCTGTGTGAACACCTAGGATTTTCTAACTGCCCCAGTTATGGAGTGAGATGGATTTCGAGAGCAGGTGTTAAAACTAACATGGATCATGCACAAAACACTTGTCATTTTCAAGAATCAGACAGTATATTTATAGAGGATTTTGAAGCTGAGAGATAGAGCTGGCTCACAGAACCGAGAGACTGGCTTTTTCTGTAGCTGCCCCCCCCCCCCCCCCCCCAATTATGGAACTGTCTGCTAACCCTACTGACCACCAGAAAAACACTGAAGAGAAAATGTTTTAAATAAAAGCATACATTTTTAAAAAATCTGACACAGGACACAATCAGTAGCCGCCACAGTTAAGGATGACCAGCCTTGAGGGGAAGTCTGGAGATCTCTCAGAATTCTAACTGGTCACTAGACAAAAATAGATCAGTTGGTTCTGGTGGGTTTTCCAGGCTGTGTGGCCGTGGTCTAGTGGATCTTGTTCCTAATGTTTTGCCTGCATCTGTGGCTGGCATCTTCAGAGGTGTATCACAGAGAGAAGTCTGTTACGCACTGTGTCGAGTGTGTAAAAAGAAATCAGTTTCCCTGGAGAAAGAAACTACTTTGAAGGGTGAGCTCTAGGGCAGTACATCCCAATGAGGTCCCGCCACTTCCCAAACCCCATCCAGGTTCCATCCCCAAATCTCCAGAAATTTCCCAACACAACACAGTATCCCTTCTCCACACTTCAAACACCACCAGCCTGGCCGTGCCACAATGATGCTGGCAGGGGATGATGGGAACTGTAGTCTATAACATCTGGAGAGCCACTAGTTTGACACCTGTGATGTAATCTATCCATCCAGGTCCATATCCATCTTGCACCCAGGTTTCGGTGACACATGCCAGGTCCATAAATAATAAGACCGCAGTCCTCCGAGATTTTCTCGGAGTTCAGCAGATGGACCTGGCATGTGTCACCGAAACCTGGGTGCAAGAAGGCGAGACCTTCGCCTTGGGCGAGGTCGCGCCACTGGGTTTCGCGTGTCTCCACCGATCACGAACACAGGGCTGGGGGGGAGGCGTGGCGATGTTTATCCGTGATTCCATCCCTTTTAGGGCTATCCTGGTCCCGGAGATCACTGGTATGGAGTGTGTTGGCCTGGAGTGGTTGGCATCGGAGAGGTTGGCTGTCCTTCTGGTGTACCGGTCGCCTAGCGCCCCAGGGGACGGCCTGCCGTGGCTGCTGGAGGTGGTGGCGGACTGGGCGCTGCGGTTCCCCAAACTTATCGTCTTGGGGGACTTCAACGTCCATGTCGACGCCGCCTCATGTGCGGTAGCCGCGGACCTGGTGTCATCCATGGCGACGCTGGGTCTCTCCTTGGTAAATTCTGGCCCCACTCACGAGGCCGGTCACACTCTGGATTTGATCTTTGGGTCGGGTGTAAATGTGGTCATATCCTCTTGTGATACAGTGCCATGGTCTGATCACTATGCCCTGAAGGTTCGGCTGAACATGCCACAACACCTCGCCTAGGCTTTGCGCGAGCGGATTTTTGCTCGTCCGCGGAGACTTATGGATCCTGTTGGATTCCTGAATGCTCTACGGGATCCTGAACCCACCAGCACCCTCGATGGACTAGTGGTGGACTGGAACACCCGCCTCTTTAATGCCATCGAGGCTGTTGCTCCCCGGCGCCCTCTACGACCCCGGTCTCGGCTGGCTCCTTGGTATACCGAGGAGTTACGCTGTTTGAAACGGGAGCTTAGACGGCTAGAGCGAGTGTGGAGGAAGTCTTCGCGGACGAGGCTGCGCGAACATCTTATAGGACGCTTATGAAGGCCTATGAGATGGCGATGAAGGAGGCGAAGAGAGTATTCTTCTCCTCCTCTCTCATCTGCTAGCTCCCGCCCAGCACACCATTGTTCGAACTATTCGGCCGCTTACCTCATTATCGGAGGGTTCAAAAAATGATCAATTGGCTATTAGCTGTGAGGCATTTATGAGCTATTTCGCAGATAAAGTTATGCTGTCTCGCCAGGACCTTCCTGCCACTTTGGAGACAATTTGCAAACTGGAGGCTCCCTTGCCGTCTTCTGGCCCTTGCTTGGCCCAGTTTTCCCTGCTCTCCGAAGCCGCTGTTGACAGAGCCTTGGCTGCTGTTAGACCAACTACCTGTCCTCTGGATCCGTGCCCTTCTTGGCTTATTAAAACATGCCGAGAGGAGTTACGACCCCACCTGTTGAATATTATCAATAGCTCCCTTGAGCAAGGAGTCTTTCCTGGTGGGTTGAAGGAGGCAGTGGTCCGCCCACTCTTAAAAAGACCGTCATTAGATCCTAGTGATCCGGCCAATTACCGCCCAGTTTCGAACCTTTCGTTTCTGGGGAAGGTAATTGAGAGAGTGGTGTTGGAGCAGCTTCAGGGTTTTCTGGAGGACACATCGGCCTTTGATCCCTTCCAGTCCGGCTTCCGTGCTGGGCATGGGACGGAGACTGTTCTCGTAGCCGTCACAGATACGCTCCGTATGCAGCTTGACCGAGGTGGATCGGTGCTGCTGGTATTATTGGATCTTACCGCAGCGTTTGATGTGGTCGATCACGATCTTTTGACCAACCACCTGGCCGCTTCCGGGGTGTGGGGCACTGTCCTTCAATGGATTGCCTCGTTTCTCCGGGACCGGACTCAGCAAGTGTGGTGCAGGGACAAGGCCTCCCAAGGGTGCCCGCTTTATTGTGGTGTACCTCAGGGAGCGCTGCTGTCCCCGCTGTTATTTAACATCTATATACGACCCCTTGCTCAGCTGGTACGGAGCTTTGGGCTGGTCTGTCACCAGTATGCTGATGACACCCTGCTCATTCTGTCGATGGAGGGGGGAGCCGTCACCGCCCCTGCAGCTCTGCAGCACTGTTTGGAGGCGGTTGCTGGTTGGTTGAAGCAGAGCAGGCTAAAGCTGAATCCAACAAAGACGGAGATCCTTTGGCTAGGCCGAGGGGGAGGGACTTTCAGCCGCCGGTGTGGGAGGGGGTCTCATTGGCACCGACCCCCTCAGTTCGCAGCCTGGGGGTCCACCTGGATTCATCTCTTTCAATGGAGACCCAGGTGGGCCATACAACCCGGGTTGCGTTTTTCCATCTTCGCCAGGCCCGGCGACTGGCCCCCTTCCTCTCCAAAGCGGACCTGGCCACAGTGGTCCATGCAATAGTCACCTCCAGATTAGACTATTGCAACTCGCTCTACGCGGGCCTCTCCTTGCGGCTGATCCGGAAATTAAAATTGGTCCAGCATGCGGCGGCACGTCTGCTCACGGGCGGTGCCTTTAGAGACCACATCATGCCCGTGTTGCGTCGCCTGCACTGGCTCCCAGTTGAATTCCGGATCATCTTCAAGGTATTGGTTTTAACCTTTAAGGCCTTGCGCGGCTTGGGACCCTCGTACCTACGAGACCGTCTGGCCCCATATGTCCCACGTCGGTCTCTGCGTTCTGCGGAGGCCAATCTGCTGGTGATCCCCGCCCCCTCTATGATGCGGCTGGCCTCCACCAGGGCCAGGGCTTTTACGGCCCTGGCCCCTGCCTGGTGGAATGCTCTCCCTCCAGCTGTCCGGGCCCTGCGGGACCTCAATGAGTTCCGAAGGGCCTGTAAGACTGAGCTTTTCCACCGGGCCTTTGGGGAGACCAGCCGCTGATGTGGGTGCCCGAAACAAACATGCTGAGAAACATCCTAGACCCACTGTCCCTCTCTTAAGAGGAGGTTTTAAATAGTCGGATGCCATCTATTTTAAAAAAAATTTAAATAAGGTTTGATATGGAATGCTGCATTTTAAATCTTAATTTATTTTTATCTTGTTTTATTGTTTGTTGGTTAGTGTTGTACACCGCCCTGAGCCCTCCGGGGGAGGGCGGTATAAAAATGCAACAATAAAATAAATAAATAAATAAATAAATCCCTTTCTTTTCTGTAGGGGACAAATTAAATGAGGCCTTCCCACACAGGAACTGTTACACCTTGGTCCTGTTTTGCCTCAAATGTTTACTGTATGTTAAGGGAACGCACACAAACTCCAAGCTTACTCCTGTGCCCCTCCCTTGTGCATCTCTACAGACTCTATATGCATCAGGCCTGAAGCATTCAGAGCTTGGGTGAAAAACATCACCACTCCCAAAACGCAGCAGGTGAAACATCCATCTTAACAAAACAGTCACCCAGCTTGTTTGAACACTGTGGTACCCGCATGAAACTCACTGTGGTTTACAAGAGGCCAACAGATTACACAGGAAGTCGAGCTGTACCAGCAAGTAATTTCTATTTCACTTGCAGTTAAACAACTTCGGCGACTTGGAATGTCCAGATTGAGTCGATGAGACAGAAGGAACAAAAAGGAGACACTGTTCATTAGAATGTTTTCTATCATGAATGTTTGGAAAATGACAATTCTTCTTTGCTGCACTGCCATGGCTTACTTCTAAAGAGAGAGACAGAAAGGGAGAGAGGAGGAAACTGAGAAAAGTTGCCAACTTAGGACTGGGAAATACCTGGAGATTTTGAAAGTGGAGAGGAAGGAGTTTGGACTTCAGTGTGGTATGATGTCATTGAGTCCATTTCCCATTTTCTCCAGGGGAACTTATCTCTGCTGTCTGGAGATCAGTTTTAAATTTGGGAGCTCCCCAGGGCTCACCTGGAGGTTGGCAACACCAAGAGACAGACTGGGAATTATTACAACATGCATTTTCTCTTGCTTTTATACAAGTGGGTGGCATCATTTCCAGTCCCACATCCAAAAGTCCTCCCCCACCCGCCCACACACACACACACACACACACACACAGAGAAAGAGAGAGAGAGAGAGAGAGAGAGAGAGAGAGAGAGAGAGAGAGAGAGAGAGAGAGAGAGGTTTTTTATTGCATTGAAATTTGGCATTTTAAGTTTGGTATTAGTCTTGGTTCAGAAAAAAATAAACATTGAGTCTTTAATGAGGGAGAGGTACAAGAGAAACAATGCAGAACTAGAGACCGGATTCTGACAGAGAACTTTCTAGAGAAGTGTCTCCATGGTACCAAGGGAGGTGTTTCTGGGCACACAGTGGCTTCTTCTGCAACGTATCTCTTCCTCAAAGAGTCAGTTTTGGCTTTCTTACACTTCACTGAAATAGAAGGTGCTTCAACGAGGAGCCAAAGTGTCTTAAAACATTTTCCCTTCCTCCATTTTATCTCCACAACTCTGTGAGGTAGGTCAGGCTGAGGGTGTTTGATTAACTCAAGGTCACCCAGTAAGCTTCCATGGCAGAGATTCATATCTGGGTCCATTCTAGAAATTATGCCACAGTTACTCTAACCTTTATACTATCACTGGGTTTCCGTGATTCCTAGAGAGTCATGACAGTTTCCGTGATTCCTAGAGAGTCATGACTTCCAGGTTTCCTGCTGGAAAAGACATTACATCATTATCAAACAGCGCCCCCATATCCCTGCTATCGTGACATTTTCCAGGTACCAATGGTCGCTGACAACCCTATTAAGAGATCAGAGTGTTCCTCTTCCAAACCATTCAGTTCCCCCTTTCTCACTCTGAATAAGGATGCTGAACATTTACATACACACCAAGGACTACAGAGGAAGTGGTGCAGAGGGTTTTCCTAGACCTCCTTCCTATCCTTTCCCCGCTTGAAGAGCCATGTTCTTCTTGCAAGGAAGCACCAAGCTCATAGCATTTTAATTGATAGGATCTTCAGGATCATGAGCATTATATTTTGAGGTTTCTCTTGGTCTCTCCCATGGTTAGAAACTGAATTATTTACATGCCAGCCTGATTTTCCATTTGTAACGAAAATGTAAACCGCAACATAAAAAAAAAGATCATTAGTACTAAACAACCATTCCAAAGTGACTTATTAATTAATTACCTAGATAATGGCTAAAGTAGCCTCCTGAGTCTCATTATATACACCCCAAAAAGGTTAGCTCGTTGCTTTTAAATTAATTTAAATGCAAGTTTCAGTCACAGTTTATGCATGAAGGAACATGATGTTTTGATCATTAGCTTCAGAATTACAAATCGGATAAATGAATAGAGTTTTGAAATAGACACACAGTAGTTCATAATACTTACAAAGCAACAAATAAGTTGGACCTAAATCTTTGCCAGATGGAGGGGTTGGGTGAGGAGGGTTACCTAAGAGCAGCCCCAACTGCAAACTGAAATGTTTTGTACATCCTAAACAATAAATGGCTAAGGGAATGGAATGTCGCAACGATGAACCCTCCACCAATGCAGGAGCAGCACTCGATTCGTGAGTCCTCCTCCCCCACTGGTGGGCAACATTCCATCCCCTCCCCAGAGCAGCAATACCTTGCCCCCAGAAACCCTCCTGCCTCCCCCTACCCTCACCAGCCAACCCAGCCCTGTGGAACAACTGTTCCACAGGCCCACAGATGCCCTCCTGCTTCCACCCCACTCCAAGCACTCCCATTCCACCCTCCCCCAGCCCAATACTCATTTCCCAACTCCCCCACCCCAAGCCACTCCTTACCCCCTCCACCTATCCTCAACTTCCCACCTACCCCAAGCCACACCTGTCCAACCTCTCCCACCCCAAGCCACAGACCCAGAACCAAGTAGGTGGGAGGGGGGCACTACAGCCCCAGTGAAGCCCATGGCAGGGGGAGATACTTCCTCTTCCACCCTTTGCTAAGGCCCACTGCATCTCCCCCGCAATCAGCTCTGCTGCTAGTTCAAATATAAATCTATTAATTTGGCTTTCTAATTCAACCTTTACAGTTACAGTTTACAGTCCTTCAGGCTTGCCAGATGATCAAGATGATTACAATCCTATGAATACTTTTCTTGATAACATGAGACTTATTGTACTTCTAAGTAGTCCTGCTTAGGACCATTCGGTAAGCCTCCTGTAGCCTGCTGCCAGGGGTCTGCAACCTGTGGCTCTCCAGATGTGCATGGACTACAATTCCCAATTGGCCATGGTGGCAGGGGCTGATGGGATTTGTAGTCCATGCACATCTGGAGAGCTGCAGGTTGCAGACCCCTGCCTGCTGGGGAAAGGTCAACCCCCTTCTTCTAATAGTTCACGATCTGCTCAGATGACCACTCTCATCATCCCTAATTGGTTTGGGATTTATTGTTGTTTTTAATTCAAAATTAATAACTAAGACAAACTTTGATTTTCTTTCTGTCTGCTAGTTTAAAAATAACTATCAGACCTTTATTAGCCTCAAGCGAAACAATTCTGTGATTAACTTCAACTGTCCTATGATCTCATCCACAGAGGTTTAAAGTAAATTGAAGACGTGTGATCTAATAGCCCCCTTCCCCAATCAAGGAAGTAACATTGCTGAAGTCTTGAGGGTTACTGAAGTATTGGGCAAGTCAATTAGTTTCTTTGTTCCAATTTCTCTATAAACATGAAAATTAAATCACAAAAGAGACTGAAATGTCTTTTTGTGCACTTTAATTACCCTTACTTCTGCTAGACATCGAAGTCTAAATCAGTGGCTACTAAAAAAAAGTTCGCTATTTGTGTCAGGAGGAGGGCACCAGGGTCAATTGACACAAGGAGAGGGAAGCCATGTTAGCCCAATGAATGCTGTGCTTTCCCCTCTGAGTCAAAGCTATTCTATTGAGGCAGATTTAATACCACCATTCTCAAACCACTTGAAAAGTACCACATGCATGCACACTATAATTAGTGTGATATAGAATTTACGTCTGGGGTCTGTATCAATTATTACCAAGTTAGAGTCTAGCAAGAAATAAATCCAAGTTGAAGTCAGAATAGGCACTTATTGGGTCAAAGGCTAGAGTTTTGAGAAATAAGAGTCAATACAGCCCCTAGGTTGGACTGATGTCTGTCTTGCTTTTCTTCAATAACACTTGAGAAAACTTGATGCTCAAAGGAAC
This sequence comes from Sphaerodactylus townsendi, assembly GCF_021028975.2. Classification (NCBI taxonomy): domain Eukaryota; kingdom Metazoa; phylum Chordata; class Lepidosauria; order Squamata; family Sphaerodactylidae; genus Sphaerodactylus; species Sphaerodactylus townsendi. Next base: position 57,197,347 of record NC_059435.1, on the reverse strand, counting down.
CTGGACCTACAAATATAAATGACCCACCTCATCTTGAGATACCGGGGAGACAGTCAAAAAGCTCTGTCAGTCATCAACAGAATGCTTCCTCAGAAAAAGCAGACAGAATTTCTGATGGTACATATCACTCCAAGGGTTTTAAGCCTGCTGCTAAGGGAACTAGGATCATTCTGGATATATGCCAAGATCTCCAGCGTGGGAACTCACAAACAATGTTTAATCCTGTAGAGAGCGTTGCATATTTCATAGTAAACCATAAACATTCATTTCTTGGTTTTGCAATATGACATCCAAAGGGCTTGGCTGTTCAGGCACACTTTCAGCCCTTGCGCCTCAGCCTTACCACAGCGCTGTTGATGACAAACACACCAGAAGGGCCTAGGCAGATCAGACCAACAAGAGCACCATTCAAAATCCCACATTAAAGTTTCCCACAGGAGGCAGAGAAGGGCTAAACTCACTATCATGAGACATAAATATGCCCAAAAGCTCTTTTCAGCCAATGCTTTGCTTTCCCACCCACCCACCTGGCTTCATCAGATAATTCCCTGTTTTATGCTTCTACAACAAGCAGTCTTAAACGTCACAGTCCAGGGCCTTCCCAAGGAAGGCACGTTCCAGGAAGCCCTGGTGGGTCTGGCTGCTACTTCAAAGGAAGACGAACAGAAGTAATCTTTCATGGGACTCAGGAGCAGGCGCTGTGACCAAGACCCTTCACATCTGAAGTAAACTCTTCCATGCCTGGCAAGTGGAATAAATCGCTTTTACAATCACAGAGGAGCTGGGGGGGGGGGGGATGAAAAATGTAAGCGTAGCTGGATCACACCACTGGGCCATCATCCTCTAGTGGTGAGATCACAATACTTCAGGAACCAGAGTCCTAAACCCTGCCAGTCACAAGAAGAAGATGAGGAGAAGAAGAAGATGAAGAAAAGCCTTCGACAATACAATGAGGAGAAGGAGTTTGGATTTACACTCCACTTTTCTCAGCTATAAGGAATCTCAAAACAGCTGACAAATTCCTTCTCCCCCCACAACAGGCATCCTGTGAGGTAGGTGGGGCTGAGAGTGAACTGTGACTAGTCCAAAGTCACCCAGCAGGCTTCATGTGCAGGAGCGAGGAAACCAACCCGGTTCAGCAGATGAGAGTCCACCACTCATATGGAGGAGGGGGGAATCAAATCCTGCCCTTCAGATTACAGTCCACAGCTCTTAACTACCACACCACATTGGGACTTAGAGGGCAATCCTAAACAGTCACACCATTTTAATGCCACTGATTCCAACAAAAGAAAGGTATAGCTTATGGTAGCCAATCACCAGGGGGAGGCTGGATATCTTCCACCATTACAACTGATCTCCAGGTGCCAGATATCATTTCCCCAGGATAAAATGGCTACTTTGGATGTGTGGACTCTATGACATTAAACCCCACTGAAATCCCCCTCCCCAAACCCTGCCCTCTTCAGGAGCCATCCCCAAATCTCTAGGTATTTCCCAATCTAGAGTTGGAAATCTTAGTGTAGCTCTGTTTAGGCCTGCTCAGAAGATTTGTGGGAAAATCTAGCTTATAGCCTGCTCAGAAGATTCCAGTGTGGCATCTGTCTTGTCTAGGAAGTGGGTGGGTTAACCTTCCCTTGTCCTTGCCAAACTGACACACAATCTCTCAAAAACACACACAGTTGAATATTTGATTTTAACCCACCAAAACCAGAACTTATATTTTGTTCTCTGTTCATCTGCCCTCTGCTCCCTCTTGCTGCCTCTCAGCTCCAGCTATTCCCACTAGCTACCTCCCCCCAAAAAAGTTTGGCTTTGGACATCTGAGGTGGCATGGAGGTGACACTGTAATCTGTGTGGTGAGATGGTTCTTTTGACTGGTTCATCATGGCCTCATGGAGTGACTTCAGGTAGCCACTGATATCGCAACGTCTTTGTGTGGTGGATACTATGAAGCAAACTGCAGCCTCGTTGATAACTGTTCACTGGAGCACCAGGGACATACATAATCCCAAGTCTTTGATACAGAAACAGTGAAGGGCTTAAAGTGTACAAAGTGTACAAAGGCAAGACATCAAAAGACAGAGACCATACAGATCCTGTTTGTTTGCAAGAATTGCCAGAAGCCATAGTAGACCTTGTATCTGAAAGCCCTTGATTCACGTGATGTTAGAAATCAGCTTGTGGCCTACAAGCTTAGTGCCAAGTATAGTCTTTGTTTGTTTGTTTGTTTGTTTGTTTGCAGTTTGCCTAAAAGTTTTTTTTAACCATAACCATAGGAATGGCTTTTTCTGCTTTTCTCATTAAAAACAAAACACTGCAAGATCTGTATAACTGTGTACGTTTTAATCCAGAGAAGGGAGACCAGAAAGACTTCAGGAGCTGCTTACAGATATGTTAGGAATTAAATATTGATATGTATGTGTGTATATCTACATGTCTATATCCACCTATCTGGGAGAGAGAGAACTATTTAACTACAGAGATTTTTGACCTGTTTCCTTTGAAAAATGTTTCCTAACACCAATGCTTTTATCTTCTCTCTACACTCTAGGAGATGTTTAATATGATCAGCATTCTCCAAATTGTGCCCTGCATTTGCTTTGCTCAGTATTCAGGAGGAATTCTAGTGAACTGGGAAAACAAATCCCACAGTTGAAATCTAACACTCAGCAGATATTTCATTCATTCATTCATTCATTCATTCATTCATTCATTCATTCATTCATTCATTCATTCATTCATTCATTCATTCATTCATTCATTCATTCATTCATTCCCTGCCCATTCCCAAAGGGCTCAGGGCGGCTAAACAACAATAAAATAGGATACATTTAAAATCACAATAAATATTTAAAATACATCAGTACAACAACTTCATCAGTATCATTCATGATGGCGACTTAACCCCAACTATCCCTCGGGAGGCCAGTAATAATAGAAGTTAATAGACATTAGCCCGGCCAGCTCCTAAAAAATGCCCGGTGGAAGAGCTCTGTCTTACAGGCCCTGTGGAAAGAACTCAAATCCCGTAGGGCCTTGATCTTGCTTGGGAACCTATTCTGCCAGGTTGGGGCAAGGACCAAAAAGGGCAAGGCCATCCAGGCATTCTTTGGGCTGTGGATTACCAGCAGGAAGGACCTTTATCATTTTACATGTAACAAGCTGAATTGTGTCCTAGGCTGAGTGACAGCTCTATCGGACCCTGTTTTGTCTTCCAAGCACTCACGTTTTAAAAAAGGACGCTGGAAGTGTAACCTCTATCTGTGGGTTCTGTGGGGCAGAACTTGGAATGAGTTTGCAACAACAAATTTAAAAAAACAAAATGGTTTACTTTCTTAACATATAACATCAAACATCAACATTTAATATCACACTTCAAGGTTCTGTTCAGGTTGCATTTTCAAGTCCTTGCAAACAACCAGTTGTTAAATTATTTGAATCCCACCACTGCTTAGGCCCCTTCCACATAGCACAGGTAGAGTGGGTTACAGTCAGGATAAAGTAACCCACTCCCTGCTTGCGTGTTCGTATGCCTCCGTGCAGGCAGCCATCGGGGCCCATGAAAACAATGTGGGTTGCTGTCGTGCCTTCGCACAGAGGCGTGTTTTAAAAAATTTACCTCCCTCTACTGCGTAACTATGCAGGCAGGCATGAATGGCCCCCACAGCCATGTTGATGTCTTGCGATGCCATGAGATGTCCCTGTGACCCTGTGTGGCTACGCAGCTGCGAAGCGAAATTTTAAAAGTCCTTCCTACCCAGCCGTTCATTAGCTGCAGCGGCTTGAACAAAAGAATTGTGGATAGTGCAATTCTCAAAAAACCTGGTGGGGGAACCTTGCTTTAGGGGTGGGAGCTGTGTGAAGCCCCCCCCCCAAACGGATTTTTTTTGTTACTGGGTTTATTGGTCAGTGCGGAAGAGGCCTTAGAGGTTCCGTCTGGGCTTTTCCCTCCCCTTACTCACAAATCAGTTCTATGATCACTAGCAGGAGAAAAAAAATTAAATATTTCCACTTTTCCAAACCGGCTTAGCCGTGTACTTAATGTGCATCTTGCAGGCTTGTGCTTCTGATGACAAGAATGGAACAAACAATCCTGTGTTGCCTTTTGCATTCATAAGAGAATAACTATCAAAGATAATTTATGCTCTTTCATTAGCTCACACATAGTTCTACATTCACCACTAATTCAGAACTTCATTAATTTGATTTACAGCAGCATTGATTTACATTTTGAATCTCATTTGCTCTCTTAATAGACCTGTGAGGCTGATCCTTATGTTATCCATTTTACAGACCATATGCATTAGAATTGGGGGGGGGGGGAGCAACCAGGTTATAATATGAATGAGCTGACCATGTTTCTTTAAATTTGCAAGCTAAGGATCCAGTTTTTAAAGCCATTGCCTAAAAACAAACACACACACTCAAACACCCCCCAACAAGAAAACTGACACCTCAAAAAGGATGCCAGGAGAATAACAGTATCCCTTAAATGCCAGCTTTTTAACGGCAGGGAGTTTTTACTCTGAGAAACTTTTTAAAATAGTGCTGTTCCCATTGCCAGTCTCAAATGGCATAGTACACTCTTCCTGATTTGGATTCTAACTGTATGCCGCACGTAGACTAGACTTTAGAAACAATATCAAAAATGTTCTATATTCATTTATTTACTTCATTTATACTTCCCCTTTCCCACCAATAGAGTCCCAAAGCGGCTTATATGAGTCCTCCCTTTTATTTTCACAACTATCCTGTGGAGTAGGTTAGGCTAACAATGTGTGACTAGCCCAAAGTCACCCAATGAGCTTGGATGGTGGAATGGGGAGTCAAACCTGGATCTCTATGATCCCAGTCTGGGAAAACATAAAGAGATAAACAATACACTATCACACACAGTAGTCAAACAGCCAGCAAACAAGCAAAATGGCAGATCATGTGTCTGTGTGTGTGTGGCAATTGGACCACACAAAAAAAGAAGGTTGGGAAAGTATTAAGCAGGATGCATTGTCAAAGGCTTTCACAACCAGAATCAACTGGCTATTTTCTGGCTGTGTGGCCATGGTCTGGTACTATACTTTGTCCTCACAGCCTGGAAAACCCACAACAGTCAACCTAAGGCTATTAAGCAGGTGTTAGAATTCTGAGCCTTCTGCTCTACACACCCCGATGCAGTGGCGAAGCTGCAACGGGAATGGGGGGGCGCCGCACCCTGGGCACATGCTATTGGCGTCATGTGGGGGCAGAAAAATCACCCCTGGACTCCCTCCAAGGGACAGGCATGGGCAGGGCATGGGTGGATCAGTTCCCTCTTGCTCCGTCACTGCCCCCATGGGAAGTGGCAAGGAATTTCGGGGGGGGGGGGTCTGAATGCTGAAAGGCCATGTTCTGAACACTCCTCTTCCACACATCCCACAGTATTCCAGTTATGTGATGAGAACTTTTGAGGGGAGGATCCAGAGTCCCACCGCTCTTCAGCATCCTCCGCCCCAGCCAATTTCCTTAGCACAAGCTGATTGGGGGCAGGGGAAATATTTTCTCACATTTTTACTTGCTATCATTGTCTCAAGATATTATCGCGGCTTTCAAACCACAGTTTTTATATTCCTGCTTTTATCCTGTATGTTCAGTTGATATTACAGACACATGTGCACACGCACACGCACACGCACACGCACACGCACACGCACACACACACACCCTATGCCCATGGTGGCGAACCTTAGGCACTCCAGATGCCCATGGTGGCGAACCTTAGGCACTCCAATTGGCCATGCTAGAAGGGGCTGATGGGGATTGTAGTCCATAACATCTGGAGTGCCAAAGGTTCGCCACCACTGCCCTATGCAATGATTTATTTGTTGGGAACTGACTCCTGTCAGTTTCAATCATAATCTTGATCTGCCTGTATTTAATAGTAACACTTCCTCCTCCAGCATTCCTGCAAGAAAAAGAAAAGATTTAGGGCTAATTTTCACAGATGCAGCAAACCATTTCTGGGTGGCATCACTTCATGCTGTAGGTTCTCAATGGAGAGAAAAGTAGCGTATAAGTGAAGTAAATACATTGTGAACCAGTAAGGTCCCTTCTGCATCTCCTCTAAATCCAAGCAATTAGATCTGAAGAGACAGTGAATACGTTACCATACTTTACAGAGAAAAAAACTACAGGTCAGTGTAGTTTGCAAAGAAAATCTTTGGAGTTATAATTAAGAAAAACTATTCATGTTAAGAATGGTTTCATGCACGTTTATTCAGAAGTAAGACCCACGGTGTTCAGTGGCACTCTACAAATGGATACTTTCAGGGGGCAGCCATGTTGGGGGCATAGGCAGAGGTGGGATCCAACCAGTTCTCACCACTTCTCTAGAAGTGGTTACTAATTTTTTCTGAGCACCGAGAAGGGGTTACTAAAGCAACCTCCCTGCCCAATAGGGACTGGAGGTGCATGTGTGCGGCGCCACCACTGTTTGAATCCCACCACCATCGGAACCTGTTATTAAAATTTTTGGATCCCACCACTGGATAGACTTTCAAGAGTCTAAGTCCCTTTTATCATATACAAACTCCCTAAGTCTATATATCCCAGTCTAAAAATTAGAGGGGATGTTCTAAAGAAGGGACTCAGGATGCAAAGGTACAATGTATATTTTAATCCACTCAATTAGAATAGAGAGGAATTCCTTGGGGGCAGAAAATCAGCATGTGTAGCATCTGTAGTGAGATAAGAGATCTCAATTCCTACTCATGACTGACAAAAGGGAGCTTCGGCTCTCAAAAATGCATAGCCTGAAATTCCTGTTGGTCTCTAAGGTGCTACTGGACTCAAATTTAGTTAAACATATGGAGCTGCCTCCAAGTGTTACCTTGAAAACCCTGCGGCATTGCCATAAATCAGCTGCTTGGAAAACAGCTATACTATCCACCATATCATCAGTGCTATAGCAAAGGAACTATATCAGGTGAACCTAATTAACCTGTCTATCTGTCTACTCTGACTGACACTGGCTCTCCAAGATTCCAAGGGAAAGCCTTTTCCATTCCCACTGAGACCCTTTTAGCGGGAGATGCCGGCATCCTTCTGCAAGCAAAACATCTGTTCTGCCCATGAGCTCTGTGTGCACCCTTTCCTGACTGCTTAGGACTGCAGGTTGAGCAATATGTGCTTGGGTTATATAGAATTAATTATTCACGGTTTTCATGCCAGGCATCCCCAAATCTTTCCCTGGATCCAGTTAAAATACAGAACCACAATTAGTCTCACATCAACTCCAATCAAGACAAGCGGAAAACCACCCAAATGATAAAGAGGTCGCCTTTCATTGCAAACAGCTGTTTACTAATAAACAGCCGCATGAACAGGCCCTGAAGAGAAGGGAGGAAAGATGTTTAACCACTAGGAGGAAAGAAAAGTGTAACGAAAAGGCTTTCTGAAACCTAAACCTGAGGTCTTACTGGCACCAGTCCCAGCTCCTACTTAATTTTATGTCCTGGGTCAAGTTTTATACACCCTCCTCTTTGAGTTACCCAAACCATATTTTGTTTCCTTGTTCAACTTGTTTTTGAGCTACTGTTGCAGCCCTGCTACTATATAAAACAGGCAAGTCATTAAACTGTATTTTATTATTTTCATTTACAGACAAATTGGAAAGGGGTTGGGTGGGCTTTTTACATTATTATCATTTTGCCAGTGAATTGGTGTTTGTCTGTAATACCGAAAAACAAATAGGGCACATTATGACAGATGCAAAGTGGTGTTGGGATTTGTTAATCCATTTCAGCAAATCTAAAATGACCTTGGAGTATACTGCAGGTAGACAGACATGACTCAGGCAAGAGATGCAGATCAACAAAAACAAATAAAATGGAATGAAAATCATGGCACATATAAATAATTCTAGTGATCTTTATCACCATATCTTGTACATATTACTGTAATTATTGTGGGTGCGTGGGTGTGTGTGTGAATATACACACACACACACATATTTACTGAATGGAATATTTCACTTCATTAGTCTTGTGCAGTACTCTGTGAGACAATGGATTATAAAGCATAATTAAGTATTATTATAGAACAGTAGAAAGTTTTACGGGAAGGAATTCATCCTTGCAAAAAAAAAGGGAAAGCATATGAAAGGTAGCTAGTAGTAAGCTAGCCCTTCCAAACGTCACTATCCAGTTTGCAAGGAGTAAAGAGCATTTGACATGGCTTCGGAACATCATCATATAGCCCAAGTTTGGCTATTCTGGCATCTGAAATCAAATAAGAATGAGAGAAGGAAGAATCACTGCCTATTTTCATTCTGACATCTTAAGGATAAAGATTAGGGGGAAAAGAGCTCTCAGCAGCAGTAGAGGTTGCAATCCCTGCCATTGCTAGGATCTCACAGAAGTACTGCAAAACAAATGAGCAATGGCTCCCATTTTGTGACATCTTGTATACCCCAACACTGTTCAAACCCAAACAGTTCCGCAAATGGCTTTTTGCTCCATATTATATATTGCTAGAGGTTTCTAGTTTCCTAAACAGAATCTTTAGCAGCCTCATAGCACAGAGTAGTAAGCTGCAGTACTACAGTCAAAACTCTGTTCACTGTCTGAGTTTGATCTCAGCGTAAGTGGGTTTCAGCTAGCTGGTTCAAGGTTGACTCAGCCTTCCATCATCTTGAGGTCAGTAAAAGGAGTAGCCAGCTTGCTGGGAGTAAAGTGGAGACAACTGGGGAAGACAATGGCAAACCACCCTGTCGACATAGTCTGCCTAGTAAATGTTGTGATGTTATGTCACCCTGTGGGTCAGTCATGAACTGGTACTTCCACAGGGGACTACCTTTACTTTTAAACAGAATCTTTAACCTAAGAATTATTAACAGTGACAAGGCTAACCTGTGAAGGATGGAGAAAGTATGGGAACAAGTTTTAGGTAGTTGCTGTCTGCTTGCAATTACATGCTAATTAGTCCCATTGATTCCAATGGTAGTTATGCAAATATATGCACACTGATGATTGAACACCAGGCCAACACTAAACACACTGGCTGCAGTTCAGTAAACAGTTATTGTAAGCCAAGCCAAGACGTCCTCATTATCAACAGAATAATTTGCAAAGGCCTTTAATAGCTGATAATGGGACCTGACCCCACCAATAAAAGCATGTACTTTCTCCAGTGTAATAGTGTGAATCTATTACAGATTACCCTTTGGATCTCAAAATGCACTAGTACAGTTTTCCAACACACTTCTTTCACTCCTATCCCATTCCAGAAATGGCATGAAATTAGATCATTTATTTATTTGACACTTTAACCAACATTCAAGGTAGCTTTCATGATAAGTAAAAAAGTAGTTAAAAATAATCACTGTGTGTCCAGATTTTTTAAAAAGAGGTTCAGATGTTCAGATGTTTTAAAGAAGTCACATCACACAGGATCAGAAAGATGCTCCATAGAAAAAGGCCTTCAGAGAAAACAATATATAGAACTCCATATACTCCCACCTACTTCAGACTTAGGAAAGACTAGACTGGCTTCTAAATGAAACTAGCAAAAGACGGGCCAAAGACGTTGCTGGATTCCTTGCTTCAATTTTGCCTGCTGTATTTTAACTGAGTTCTTGATGGAAAAATTTACTTATGTCATTAAAGGTCTATATACGATACGAAAAAGGGCTATTTTACAAGCCACCCAGAATACAGAAAAAAAGTGTCTTTCAAATTTTCTGTCACAAAGAGTTGGTTCCTCAGTAATTTAAACGCATTATTCAAGCCTGGCAAACGGAGAGCACAGTCAGCATGAACTGTGGAGTATTTATTTATTAAATTTATATGCTGCTTTCCAGGGGCCTGCTTGAAATGACTCCCAAAATGAAACAGTGCAATAAAATCATTAAAACAGCATCAAAAATTGTCGAAGCTCAACAAGCCATTAAAGTACAAGCCATCAGAAACCAGAGATAAAGTAAGGCAGGGCATCAAACAATCGCATAAAACAAACAGCCTAAAATTACATTAATGAAAGAGTCCTCAAGCTATAAGCAGACTATAAAAAGAGCTAAGAAAGACAGAAGCCCTCAGTTTTGGTTTGGAAGTAAGGAGAAAAAGAGGGGTGCCTCAAGGGAGATAGCATTCCAATTTTGAAATGCCGTTGGGTGAGGTGGTCCATTGAAGTTCCCTCAATTTCCACTATCACCTGCTAGGTCATTTCTCTCTCAAATTGTTCCCTATTATTACTCTTCCCTTTCGCAAAGTCATTTCTTCCTATTTTGCAATAATGCAATCAGACATGTAGTTTCTTGCACCATGTCTTTTATATAGCAGCTTGTTTAACTGCATTGTTTTCTAATTCTTACAACCCAACTGTTACATTGTTTGAGGCACACCCTATTCTGGTTTTCTTTTTTTGAATTTCCCCCTAATTTTGTAATCTAACTCGAGTATTGGCAATAAAGGCAGACTACAAATAAAGTCAACAAACAATACAGTGAACACCTGCAGACCATCAAGTTCGAATATTTACAACTTTCACACATTCCATCTACTCAGGTTTGATAGTTCATGTAGGGGGTTTATTCTAACTTCCTCCATATTGGATTCTTGACATTATAAACTCAACAAACTAGCTTGCCTCTCACTGGCTGCAACAGCAATGGCAAACTGTGTGTTCCATATGCTACCATAGTTGGTCTTTTGGCTCCATTTTAAGGTCTGATAAGGGCAAATTAAGCAACTGGAGCTACCTTGGCATTATTCAATTGCAGCAGACACGATCAGCTTCTGATTAATGGGTCGAAACAAAGGCAGCTCTTGGAGAACTTAACACCCGGTTAATCATCTCTAGCTTAGGGCAAGACAACACAAACTAATAAAGAGCAAAGAACTTCAGAGAGGCCAACCGACCAGAATTAGTCCTGTCTGACCAGAGAAATCAAGCTTCACAATGGCTTGCCTGGAACCAGGAGCTGTGGGTAATGTTACAAGCTGACGGTCACTTCAATGTCACTGATAAGTTGAAAACTGTAGTTGGACCATCTGGGGCAAATGTACTACCAAACTGTCTATGTCGAATCCAAACCTGTAATTTCAGACTATTTCATGACAAAACAATTAAATACACTGTAGGCAAGGCTACAAAGCAGAGACAAAAAAATTGATAGGTAGCTGTAGTGGAAGAAACCTATTATTTGGAGCAGCAAAGTAGGTTTCCCCCTGCTTTGTGTTCCAAATAACCCATTTCATGATTGTGTGGTTTGTTTCTTTAAACAACTGGCTGTTCTGGTTTTGACATTCCATTGTTACTTTTTTTTATCTTCATGACATATGTCTAAAACATCTATTCAAAATCTCTGTTTGACTACCCTTATTTTAACATTCTTTTATAGTTAATTCATAACACTGCCACATGTCTCTTTGCTCAGGAATTGGGATGCAATCTGGATGAACTGGATTTCATGGTACAGATATTGCCAGGTAGAACGTACCACATAAGTACCACATAGGAAACCTGAATATTTTGATGAGAATGACTGTACTGGTGTGCCATGACCTGTTTCCACCACCCATCTAATACACCCTTTGGTGCAATTACAGTCACTTGCCTTGATGAAGATATATTCTCATTAGTACGTTTTTGTCCAGCCTTTTCCTCCAAGTAGCATATATAGTCTTCCTTCCTCATTTTATCCTCACAACCTGTGTGGCAGGTTAGGTTGAGAGTGTGTGACTAGTCCAAAGTTAGCTTTACCGCAGAATAGGGATTTGAACTTGTATATCTTAGTCCAGTACTTCTCAGACTTTTAGAGTTCGTGGGCTCCTTTGGAATTCTGACACAGGGTTCTGAGCACAATCACAAAATGGCTACGGCTCATTCCGCACATGCAGAATAATGCACTTTCAAATTGCTTTCAGTGCTCTTTGAAGCTGTGCAGAATAGCAAAATCCACTTGCAAACAGTTGTGAAAGTGGTTTGAAAACGCATTATTTTGCATGTGCGGAAGGGGCCTACCTTAGGAAGCAAAGCCAACCATCAAACGTCCGGAAATGAAGTTATGCATAATTTGAATAGTAACACTTCATATCAGGCAGAAATTTTGTTTAACAGGATGCCTTTTGAAAATTAATGTATTGTTTTAAAAATTGTTTCTTGAATACACAGAGCTTTCCTTCAGTCACAAACACAGTAAAGATCATTGTGCTGTGGCCACAGTTGCTGCCAAAAGACCCACAATTTTTAAAAATCTGCTAGTCTGGGGGAAAGTCCCACCTGGCCTCTCCCACTATCAAAAAACACCTGGCAGGTGCCTAAGAAGGTGTTGTTGGGCACCAGGACACTTATGCACGCCTCACTGGGAATTCCTGTCTAAGTCCAACATCCTAAACACTATATCACACTGGCTATGTACAATACAATTTGTACGGTGCCGATAGTGATGGGGAGAGCAGAAATGTGATGCTTGGAGAAGCTTCACATTTCACAGTGTTATTTTTGACACAGTTTAAGAAACTGCCACCACAATACACAGAACTGTCAAAATCGAAACAGCATGCAACTAACCAATGTACAATGTGAAAGATACTACACAGCAGTGATTCGTGTATGTAGACCAGTGGCACTCACCAAAGATCCTAGATTCAGTCTCTGTGATGTCCAATTAAAAGGTGTGAGGAAGCCATGATTGGGAAAGACCTCTCTTCACTTGCGATTGTGGAGAGTTGGTACCAGTGAGAAAAGTTGATCTGGAGCTAGATGGGCCAGTGGTCTGACTCAGTGTTGAGTCAGTTCCATATGCTTCCATATTTATTTATTTTATTTATTTATTATTAGATTTAATATACCGCCCTATCCCCGAAGGGCTCAGGGCGGTACACAGAAAACATTATGTATAAAAACAACATATATAAAACATAAATACAATATAAACAGCAAGAATTAAGCTAAAACTGCGCCCCGCAAAACCCTTACATTACCCTCCTGAAAAGAAATAGAGAGAGAATAATGGATCCCGACGATGTTAGGGACCCATAGAAAGCAATACACACTCACACACACACACACACACACACACACACACACACACACACACACAAATACATATATATAATATATATATATATATAAGTCCCAAGTTGCTAATTACTGATTGAAAACAAACAGAGTACAAACGGCTAGAGAGACAGGCTTAGTTGAGGGAGTCCAAATCCCTGCTCAGTGATGACATATGGGAAAACAATCTTCTCTAAGACTAACTAATCAAACAGGGTGTCAAAAGGCTACTCAATGTAGAAATGAGCTCCATTTAAGATGGGAACAGCCCTAAATAAATCATGTTTTGAGCTGCATCTTTCCTAATGCTTTTGTGGATGTAACATTGGGGGATAATTTTTGCTGATTCCTGCTAGACCTCCAACTATCACCTCATGCCATCCCTTAGAGTCCCCTAAACTCTACGAACAGTATATTGGGAGATATTTGTGGATGCAGCACCAGAGGAGACAGAAAGCCACACTCGCTGATGGAAGGACTCCCATTAGTGGTAACTTTGAGCAGGATCCAATCCATGAAATGCAAATAACTGCTTTTAACTAAGCCATCAATAGTAGTATCAAGATACTACTAAACCATCAATAAAGTTTGCTCTTGCATCAAGGAAAAGACCAGCACTTAAGAGTGGTTTTGTTCAGACAGTCTGAACATTCACAAGGTGTTTTTTAAAAAGATATATTCAATTCCCTCCCCAAACAGCCCCTGCTCCAGCAATGAACTAAAAATATATCAACAGGGCAAAAAACTGACAAGGTTTGTCAGACTAAATATACAGGAAGCCAAGCACACGATTTCCATTTCAGTCAGCGCATACAGAGATAGGATTGTTTAATATCAGACTAACAGACTGTCATATGTCTTCCTTTTTGGAACCTCACAAAGCAGACAAAATAAATATATCTCCAGATGTGGCCACCATCCAGGTAGGCTGCTTGAAAAAAAATGAGAACATTGTGATTAGAGTTGTCAGCTCAGAGCTGGGAAACATCTGGAGATTTGGGGTGGGCCTTGGGGAGGGGGGTTTTCGGGAGGAGGGGACTTCGGCAGGGTAGCATGCCATTTTTTCCCCAAGGAAAGTGAACTCTGCCATTTGGAGACTAGTGGGATTCTGGGATATCTCCAGCCACCACCTGGAGGTTGGCAGCCCCAACTTCAATGAATATCCTTCCAGCATTATAGGGGAGAACCAATGAGACCATTTGCAAGCCCAGAGCAGCCATTATAGCCTTTGGTGTCTGACCTATAGGTGGGGCTATTAAAGAGGGTCATGGGTTGCAAAGATGTCATTTATTTTATGTTGCTTTCTGGAAGACCTGCTGTGCATGCGTAGAGAACATAGTCACTCTGCTTCCAGCCTTTCTTCCAAGAAACTCTGGGGGGAGCAGCAGAATTGCAAGATGAAGTCACTTAAAGGTGGACAAATTTCCCTCTTGGCAAAGGCCAGTTTAGAGACTCCAGCTCCCCTTCTTTCTGTCACGCTGCCTGGCTTCCTGTCCAGTGCTGCCAGCTGGGATCTACTCTGGAAAGGGTGAAGACCCCTGACCAAGAGAGTCTACAGCTGAGGTTCAACCTTCCCGGGTCACAGCTTATTCTCAAAGGTGCTATAATCCATCAGCTCCTAACACATTAAAATGATATACGTTCAAACCCATCTGTATGAACGTCAGTACTAAAGAAAATTGGGTCTCAAGTAATAATGGAACCATCATCTACCTGTTTGAATAGTGATTTCACTGCAAATTCCTCCAACACTTGATAAAGAGTTGCTGTTTTGATGCTCAGAACTCTTTTAAATTATATCACAATCTTCTTCTTGTGTGCGCATGCATGTTTTCATAAAGCTGTGCCGCAGACCCATTGATATGAGTTGTTGGGAAGGTGCAAGGATCCTCTGTCTCATCCTAGCTTTGCTCATTTTGTTTAACTCCCACATTCAGCCCGTTTGTATTAGCCGAGTATTCTAAAGTGGATTGCAAACACCTTGAACAGTGTCACACAGCTAATGGAAACTGCCATTCAAGCCACTAAGCACAGACCAATGCGAAGAATCTCACCAGCTGATTAATGTTGTCAAAAACGCAGGTAGAAGCGGTGCACACACGGTTGAAATTCTGTGGTTTTCAAATTATAAGTGGCCGGCCCTGTGATGACTCTGGGTATACGCAAGCCCGAGAAACTCGAAAGCATGTGTGAGCAACAGCTACTAACCAGGCCAGCGGCCATGTTGAACGGCACCATTGTGCAAAACCATTTGAAACACTGCTTAGTTTAAGCTGCAAATGAATTGTCCCTGTTTTGACGTGAGGTGCTTGACTGGGGAGGAAACAGGCACTATAAAACAAGGTAAGGTAGATTCAGGAACAACAAATTTGCAACAATCAAATCGGTATGGATCCAAAGCTCAATGACCAAGTGAGGAGGCTACATGCACTTTGACAACAACATGTAATTTGTAATAATGTCTCTTCTTTTTCAGGAATAACAAGATGGGTTGCGGCAGTGCCTTCTGCTGCTGCTATAATTACTCCTGAGTGATTATTATAGGTCAGCCCATCCTAACAGTAATGCCACTGTTTAATTCCTGGAAATCAGGGATTTTTTTCCCTTAGGCCTTGCAAAAGCACGTGTGTGATGCAACCTCACTTAAAACACTTAGAGAGCAATCCTATATAGAGTTACTGTAGTGTACGCCCATTGATTTCAGTAGGCATAGACTGGACTGACTCTGAACAGGATTGACCATGGACTAAGGTCAAATTTAAATTTCTCATCTTTCTCTGTCCCCCCCCCCCCCCCAATTTTATATGCCAAACCACAATTCCATATTCAATGAGAAAGTTGCAAAGAAAGAATGGAACAGTGTCCTCAGTGAAGTCCGAATGTGTATTTTCATAGCATGGTGATAAAAAGAAAGGAATGTGGCTTCAGGGTTAGATAAGATTTGAATTCTCTGATTACTGTCATTTCTAAGGGCCAAAGAGTGAAGTGTATTTAAACAGTCATCGCAAACCCCTGGAAATTACACTGGTAACTGTTTCACACTATGGAAAGATGAGGTCATGCAGGCTGCAATCCCAAGGGCATTTTCTAGTGAGAAATCGCTACTGAATAACAGGATCTGAGTAGACCTGCTTGCTCCCACAGACCTGCAAAATGTGTGATGAATGACATTAAGGGAAAAAAACCTTGAAAAAGGTACATCTCAGCCCGCGCCACATTCCGCATTGAGCCACAAAAGAGCCACAAAAACCGTTAACAAGACCAAGACCACAGACTTCTTCCACTATTACCTCCCCCTTAGCAGCTGGCCATCAGTAAAACACTGCCTTGGACCATGGATATTCCATTTCGCCATGATGGTTCACACCCACTGACCTGATCTCCAAGGTTCATCTAATATGCTCACTTACTTTGCTCGACACAAAAGGGTATCTTGTGCCTGACAGCAAACTCAACATTCTGGTATTGCTGATATGGAAAACTAGCAGGTGGCAGCCGGAAGGAAAAGAATAAAAGGGATGTACATTTAATTCCTCTATTATTAGAGCTGAGCACGACCTCTCTCTGCTGAAAGGGAAAGATGATCTTGAAACAGGTGAGCGGTTCTCCTCACTACCGGTGGGGGAGATTACCAGCATTTCTGCTAGTCCCAAGGATAATACAACAAAACCTAAAACTTGCATTCTTTGAGACAACTTCATCTCGCTAAACACTCCAACACTTTCATCACCATGTCTTATAATCCTGAAGTTCATGGCCAAGAGCCCATTAGCAGGGCAGTAAATAGGGCCACCCACCAACAAGGGAAAGGTTTCTCCATAGCCCAATTACCCAGAAAGATGCAACCTGATAAGGACTCAGACTGCTTATTGGCCTTGAAGAGTTCTGAAATGTTGAGGGCAGTTGAACGTTGGTTGAAGAAAAAGACACCCAGAGGGAGGAGGGGAAATTGACTTGATCAAACTACCACCACCAGTAGGCAAAAGGGGTGACTGAAGCACCGGGGTAAATTTCCAAACTGTTACATCTCCCTTTTTAATTTGTGTGATTGTTCCCAGGCCTCAACATTTCCCATCACACCAAACTTTCTGTGCCTTCCAAAAGGGAAGTGAAACGGAATCACTCACAAAGTATAGAGCACTGAACATTTGGGGAATTTCCAAGCTACATAAAAAAGACCACCCTCCAACAGCTTGATGAGGACCTAGCATGCTCACTGCCCTCCAGGGCCTATGGAGCACCGAGAGCAGCTGAGTGTTAATTAAGGTGGAGAAGCTAAAATAAGATTGGAAATTGACTCTCTGAAGTACACAAGAGTTATATTATCTGAAGTGTGTAATTTGTAGCTTGGAGAAATTGCCCAATTTTTATCCCACCCCCTACCCCCCACCCCACATGAGTCCTTAAGAACCTCCAGCTTGTTCTTCATTAACTGTCAACATTTCGGTGGGAAAATCAAAAGCCTGCCCCCATGTGCACAGGGCTAAATCCAAAGACAACCTTCACGGAAGGAGTTGATGGAGCTTTCTTGTGAGGTCCCAAAAACAATAGGAAGCAGATAACCCTATCAAGCACACCTCGTGACTGTCCCAGTCCTACTGTTCAGCCGGGCAATTATTCTGTTTTTATGTACCCTGGGACCAGAATATTGATTTTGGACTTGAAAGTTTTAGGTTTCAAGCCCAATTTGATCATGAACACTAGACAACTCATACTCCATCATGCTGAGTTCCTTCTATACAACAGGCATAACAATAACCCACCCTAAGTTCTTAAGTCAGGGGAGTATGAGAGCAAACAGCTATCTCCTAAAAGTCACGACTATATGAAGCAGTCTCCTATTTTCTTTCATTCTGCTTTGCTTCCTGGGCAATGTGAGCAAAAGAAGTGTACTGAGAAACTACGCATTCTGATCTCAAACACCACTTCACTCTTCATATACGAGAAATGATAGAATGTGGTTAGTGGATGATGAAGGGAAAAGCACTCTGCAAATGGTCTAAGAAACTTTTTTCTTGTTGTAGAGTATGCTCCAGGCCTGAGTTGTCACTAAAAGCAGGTTTAACTTAAACATCAATGCTATTTCACAATAGCCCCACCCCCTCACTTTTAAAAGGAGCGCTCAGAAATGTTTAGTAAAACCAGATTGGCCCCAAAACCACTCAGGCACAGTAGAAGCAATAAACAAGAAATGACCTTGTCCTTGATCATATGCCTATTGTTTTCCACTCTTCCCAAAATGCTCTGTGTTTAAAAGAAGACTACAGCATATAGGAGATTCACAATAAATTCACTGTACTTTTCATAATAATATTTCAGGTAATTAAAAAATACATGGGTTTGTGGAACTCTAGGGCCGTTTCTGCACAGCACAACTATACCAGGTTACAATTGGTATCTTACAATCCAGGTTTATTTTATCCCGGTTTCTCCCTTAGCGTGGCTGACCGTTTCTGTGAAGGAAGTGAGTGAAGACTGGGAGGAAATACTCCAATTTGTTTCACACGAACTTGGGTCTCTTGTATTTACACTGCAAGCATATCCGCACATGCGCAAACATCCCAGGCTGATTGTCCCGCGTTCTGATTGGCTGTTGTTTTGCGGCAGCAGTGGGGGGAAATGAAGCCCCTCTTTTCCAGTTCTGGATAGGGCCTTGTGCAGGCCTCAATACGGAAAGCGGCAGCAAAAAAAAAATGGGGCACAGAATCACATCCCCACTCACGTTCTCATATTTTTGTGGAAAACGAGAGACTCCCCGCCCCATGATGCGCCCACTAACATTTGGCCCAAAGTACACACCTCCCTAGTTATGTGCTCTGACCAACCAGTACATGTATGGAAAAGAAAATGGGGACATTTTGGGACTCCGCTCCTGATTAGCCCAGGCGAAATGGCACCCAGTCAATACCATAAGCAGAAAACGTGCTTGGGGGAATGTTTCAGGAAGGGCGGGCTGCAACTGTTGGAGGCTCAGCAGAGTTGAAAACTGACATGACGTCAGGTATGGAGGTCAGGAGATCAGGGGGGCCAATGAGAAAAATAAACTGTTTCTGCTCCCATGGTTTTGGACAATAGTAGGTTAAACCCGGGATTTTTGAAAAGGATCACCAAATTGGTGGTTTTTGAAAATCCTGAGATGAAGGAAATATTGTGGGGCAAACCCGCTTTAGGATTTAGGTGCAAACTTCTTGACCAAACCGGGATATTTCCCTTGCTCAACCCAGGATATTTGAACCATGCAGAAACGCCCTAAAGGAATAGATGACGGTCAGTGGGACAGATTGACACTCAATTGCACATGTCAACGATTGGGATTGCTTCAGATGTCTAAAACAATCCGAGAATATTACTTAAATACCCAACATCTAAAATGTTCCCTCAAATAACAACAAGAATAATAATCCCTTTAGCAGCTATCCATGCTTTAAAAAAAATTAACTTCTGCAGCATAATCTGGAAGTTGAGCAACCCCATGACAGGATTTGAAACAGCCAGAGCACTACTGCTGTACCTCGTTAACTTGGTATACGCCACAGGAACAGCAAAGAGATGAGAAGCTCCTTTTTCTCCGGGGTCCTTTGGGTAGAGAACTTACAGACCAACCCACATCTGAGTCCATATTCTTGGCCTCCGAAATTTTCTCAAACTTTTTGAGGACACCGGCGGGCACAGCTGAATCATAGATCTGCTAAAGATTGCCTTTACCCCGTGTACAAACCATACGCGCCTCGAGACGCAGGAGTGAGCAAATGTTCTTGCATGTTTGGGTGTAGATCTGATTCACAAATAGAAAAGACCGGTTTTTCATGGCTTGTGCCTTGTAAGGCTGCCTCTGGGTGTGGCTGAAAGGAACCCAAGTGTACGCGTTGGACTCTGTCAAACTGCCTCTAGCCAGAAGGAGGACTCCTTTTCCCAAAAAGCTGCTTATGCAAGCACCTCTCAGAAATGAAAGAGAATGATTAAGGGCTCCACATTGCTCAACAGGGACAAAGAACACTTGAACAAATGAGCATGCTCACTAGATCACTTCACAGGGTATTCTTTTTCACTTATAAAGTAAATGTTTTTTTACTTTCCTATGAGTGCCTTGGGATATACAATGTGAGGTTGGATACAGATGGGTTTTTGGACAATCTCCCCTAATGGCCATCCTTATCACAGTTCCCAAATCCAAATCCAAATCCTTTATTAGGCATAAAACCGGTGTCAAGAATTCCAAATACAATAAGATCATTATTGCGCAACTTATCACAGTTCCCATCCCACATGGCTTTTGTCCTTGATTTAGAGTTGCCAGGCAGTGCTTGCTGTTTATTGTTGTTGTGAATGGCATGGCCTGGCATCTGGCAGGAGTTGGGAAAGGGACAAGACATGGGGGGAGGGGGTGCCATTGGTAATGGAAACTGGAAGTGATGTCAGTCTACTCTAGGAATGGCTGGAAACACTATGGTTCTAGAGCAGACTGAAGCAATGTCTCACTGTTGTTAACATTATATCTCTCTAGCCTGCCACAGGAGTGGCAGTGGGGAAAAGGAGCTGGGGCCAGTAGTTGGATTCAACCCCTGGTTTCAATTCCCATGTTACAGGCACTCAACCATTAACTCTAGTATCAGAAAGGACCAGATAGCTCCATTTAAAGGGTCAGAGTCTTTTAAATTGCAGGGGGTTGGACTTGATGGCCCGTTGGGTCTCTTCCAACTCTATGATTCTATGATTCTTTGAAATATCTTAATATATTAGACTGGCAGGAAGGACACTTCAGGCTATTAGAGGCTTCACTGGCCAACCTTCCCAACCCACCGCCAGTTTTCCAGAGAGTTTATTTTCTTTGTAATTGACACTCATCTGCTCTCAATAATCAATATGAAAGGTAAAAAGTGCTCTATGCTGGACAGATTTTCTTTTAAAAAATACAACCAAGGGTTTTTTTAATCTTCCATGAAGACCATGAATTTAAATTCATCTCAACTTTGACACAATATCATTAAGTCTTAACAAAGATGATGGATTCCTGTCACATTATGGCTGTTACATCAGTTTGGCAAGTTTAAGAAAACCCGGCGCTTGCTGCTTACTGTTGTTGTGAACGGTCATAAAATCTGATGCTGCAGTAAATCTGTTCATCTTTGAGGTGCTACAAGATTCCTTGTTGTTTCTACTTCAACAGACTACAACTGCAATTTTATGCAGAGTTAATCAATTGACTAAAGTGGATTTAGACTGAAGTAACTCTGCATACGTCAGCACAGTAAAATGAAGAACATGTGTTGCTTGTGAGTGGCCTCATCCTGCTGCCCTAGAGTTAGGCATGGGACTACTGGCAAGATTAGCAGTAACTTTGAAAATGCCTGTGAACACGTGTTATGTACACTTGGTTCAATATGACAGAAAATTAAAGCTTATCTGCCATATTGGGGCTAGCAGAAGTTTCTCACTTTCAGATCCTTCTTGGATTTGTTTTGGAATCAGACAAAGCACCATAAGCACTTACTAGGAACAAAACCGCTGCAGTTGATTTGCATATTCTCTTAACATGCCATTGATATCGTTTACATGAACTTGGCATTGCAGATACAATACAACTGCTCCAAAAATGTAGAACCCCAGGACATCAATTTTCTTTCCAGTTATTGAGTCTATCCAGCATCGACCAGCGTGGTGACCATGCCTGTTTCTTGTAGATAAAAGAACAAAGAATCTTGTGGTACCTTACAGACAAGCAGATTTATTATATTGTACAGTTTCATGGCTAGAGCCCAATGTATCAGAGGCACGTATATCACGTATACTATCAACATTCTTTTCACAATCATGAGGGCCAGAATCCTTGATTTTTCTAGGTTCCAGAAGGCCACACTGACTTTACTTTGCCCAGATATGGTACAGAAATCACTGTGATCAACGTCTGCATACTGAAATATGATTGCTGGTTGATCGGGGTTGAATGGCAGGTAGATCAAGGTGGAATGCCAAAGCCAGGGACCAGATTCCTGGGACTCAGAGAGCACTGGAAAGCCAATCTGTGTCACCTCCAAGGTTTGCTTTGAATTTTGGTCTGAGCAGCCACAAGATTAGTCACTACACCTGCAGGTGTTCCCTGTCTCCTGGTCCCACTCCTCCAGGTATTCATAGCCTCTCCAGTCATTCCGGAACTCCCAGCAAATGTACCTAGCCTTAGGATACACCTATAATTAAATACACTATTGCACCCTTCCTCCAGGAAGCTAAGAAAATGCATATGGTTGTCTCCTGCTCCATTATATGTGTGAGATGGTCCCTACATCAGAGATCTTACTATTGTGTGATGGATATACCAAAAAAATCTTCAAAACAGTTATCCTTATTCAAAGTGGTGGAAAATGGCTGCTGTAGCTCCTGAGTCTTCCAGCTGAACAGTTTTGTGATGGGTAAAACCATTTGTGGAGGTTGTGAGGGGTCAAACATCATGCAGGGCTCCATGAAAAACAACCTCAGTTGCCACTCATAGGCCGATCTGGCACAGCTCTCTGCCTCACGGCAAGCGTTGACACAAAACGGGGCAAGATTTCTTGTACAGATGTATTTTTCCGAGCCCTGAATTCACTTTCCAGTTTCCCCACATCAAATAATACTGCTTTGAGTGTGAATTTAATTTTCTTCACCACAAAAGTTATGGTGATTGGCCAGTGAACATAGCTTTGCAGTGGATATCTTCTCTCCACCTTCCACCAGCCTACCTACCATCATCCCTCCCTCACACTCCCATGCACATTTCACCCCCTCTGGGGGTTCCTCCCTTCTCCTTATTCTGCCTTGATTGCTCCCCCACCCCCACCAACTATTTTCTGACCCAGACAGAAAGATTATTGTTACTGCTGTTTGCTTGGACAGTTGGGAACTAAGCAGTTCATGTTAAACAAAACACATCGCCAGCATCATACCCTGACCATAGGTCTGTGCCCTGCCATTACCGTTCTCCTTCCTTCCTGCCAGAGAATGGAAACACAGGGCAAACAGCAGGCAAAGAATCTTTTCAGATTTGTTATTGCTTCAATATGTGGTGTAGTGGTTAACAGCAGGTGGATTCTAATCTGGAGAACTGTATGTAAAAGCGGTAGAGGCTTCTCTGGTGAACCAGATGTGTTTCTGTACTCCTGCATTTCTGCTGGGTGACCTTGGGCTAGTCACAGTTCTTTGAAACTCTCTCAACCCCACCTGCCTCACAAAGTGTCTGTTGTGGTGACAGGAAGGGAAAGGAGTTCATAAGCCACCTTGAGTCTCCTTACAGGAGAGAAAGGTGGGCTATAAATCCAAACTCTTCTCTATTTATTATAGTGCAATAACACTATATAAATGGAGAATCACTGCAAAATTGCTGTCTTTTATTGCATTCAAAAACATGATGCTTGCCTCCAAAAGGCAGATTAGCCATTTTTCTCGACCTCTCTCTGCCACCAGTTACTAACAGGCTGGGAGGGGATGTCTGTAGGTTAAACTGTGAATGGCAGGCAACAGTGGGAATATTAGGTTGTGGCATATCCCCCCACCCCACCCCAGTTTCATGACGGAGGTTCCTCCTCCCTCCAAAAAAGCACCAACATTATTACAAGGGGATTTCTCCTGCCACAGTGGGATAAGCACTTGCATTGGAGTCCCCCCCCCCATTAGTGAAAAGAGTGCTTCCCCCTGAAATCTCAATAGTGAAACTGTGGTATGAATTGCAATATAACCAGATGCATAAGATATCTGAATTGTTACAGCTGTTGGACTACTAAGATGAGGTGATTTTGTTTCCAAGGGAAAGGAGAAAGCGAATATCCAATCACATCTGATGGGAACACACATGTGGATGGGCTAGGCTGGGCTGTACAGGACAGAACTGAACTGAAAATCCATTCACCCTACAACAAGAAACGCACTGAACCTCAGGGTAAAGGGTAATGGTTTCTCCACTGTATCCAGAGCAAAAAGCTTGGGGAAACAGGGCAATGGGTGATACCATCAAACATGCCCCGAAGCAAAGATTGCCTGGTGAGTGCTTCTTCTGGTTGTGGTAAACTCCCCATGCATAATGGACCATAGTAGTCTCACTAACGGTTATTACTATATTCAAGGACTTCCTGTATGTAAAAGCAAAGAGGTTAGTCCCCTTCAGAGTCTGACAGTTGTTAACACATGTTGGGTGAAAAAGGGCACCCAGTGTTGTTGTTTTTTTAAGGCTACAACCAGGAAAGCTCTCATGTATCATTTGTAATGCGACCCTTTCAGAAAAGAATGCACAGTGAAAGCAGAAAACAGAGAGATTAGCATAAAACATCTGTGCGTTAAGAAGATTCTTTCAAAAGATCAGAAATGGAAGGATTTGTGCAAATACGCAGAGCCATTCCCAACAAAGATCTGAAAGCTTTACAAGTGTCAGTGACCAAAGAGTTGAATTTACACTTCCTTGATTACAATCAGATGCTAAAGAGCCTTCTATGTTAAGGTGACAGATTTTCTACATCTACATTAAGGGATATCTCCTCCCTTTTTATTTTTTGCATGTTTTTGCCTTTTTTTTTTTTTGCATTAACTCAAGACTCCTTAACTAAACCCAGTTAATGGAATTAACATAGTTATTTATGTAATCCATACAAAAAAGCAAGGATTATTTTCACTTGTTCTAATCAGACTCAAATATTTGTTCCTTGTGTGACTAATTTACCACTAATTACAACAGTGTTTGGCAGCACTAAATATAGAGTTGGTCTAGAATAAATACAACTGAAGGAGAATGTTTGCCAGCCTCCGTAAGAAGAATATAACAAAGGGACTCAAATCACTAAATCCAGAATACAGTTGTGGGATGAAAAGTGATTGTGGGCATCGTGTTGACAGCAAGAACTGCAAGCCATTCACCCATCTGTAGTCCAGGGAATACTTCTCTTGAAGTTATTTCTGTATTTTCTTATAGTCCACCTTTCTCAGGTGTTCCAGGAATTTGGGCTAGAGACTTAAAAGGGGTGCCTCTACTGCCCATTTATCCCCCAGGATGAAACTTTCCGTCTGGCTGCTTTCTCTGTGGAAGCACTATTGTGACGGACTACACAGATAAGTAAGATTTGAAATTGCAGCCACAAACAAAGTGCAGTCACAAACAGACAGAAGGTGGGGAAAAACCTCATAGGAACGGTACAGCACACTGATTGGGTAAGCCGACTTGTGCTCTGATTGGTGGAGCAACCAGCTGACTGACAGAGGAGGTAACTCTCTAAAAGGGAAAAGATTTAACACTTTTTGGATTTGGATTCCTGTATGTTAACATCAAATCCCTTAGCTATGTATGAAAATCTACCCTGAGAGGATTTCAGTCAGAGAGTGAATCTGATTTGAAATAGTGTGTGGCACTGTATGCAGAGAGCAGAAATAAATAGATAAAAGAACTGGAAGTTTATTTATTGGTCAAGGTAGAGGTGGACTAGTAGAAAGAGATTTTCCACACTGACCACAGACAAAGGGTGAGGGGAATATCAGCTCTCCTGATTATTGCTTTAAAAAACATTTAAAAAATAACTGAGGATAGGAGAGAAGAATAGGCGGCTGACAGCCATTGTGGGCTGGTGTAGCTGGAGTTAACCTTTCTCCCAGAGAAATCCTTCCCACAAGTGGACGTACTGCTGATCACATAGAAGGAAAAGACGAAGAAGAGTTGGATTTATATCCCCCCTTTCTCTCCTGTAAGGAGTCTCAAAGGGGCTTACAAACTACGTTGTGAGGTAGGTGGGGCTGAGAGAGCACAGAAGAACTGTGACTAGCCCAAGGTCACCCCGCTGGCATGTGGTGGAGTGCACAGGCTAATCTGAATTCCCCAGATAAGCCTCCACAGCTCAAGCGGCAGAGCAGGGAATTAAACCCGGTTCCTCCAGATTAAAGTACACCTGCTCTTAACCACTATGCCACTGCTGCTCACAAGTAACTCACACTGCAACATTCTTCACCTCCTTCTCAGTTCTAACAACCATTCATTTGGCCATTTCTGCCAGTTTGCATGCACCATGGGTGGACTGGCCCTTTAATTTACCAAGAGTTTTCTTAGAAACGCCACTGGGGACCAGAAGCAAGCAGGGCCAAGTGATCTCTACAGTGCAATGGTGCCACAGGATCTAACTGGCTTGGACCCAGGTCAGGTTGATAGAGGCAACAAATATAGGTTCACTAAGCTGAGAAGCCCCTGTCACACTCTCAGTACAGCAGAGGCCACTGGGGTCCTTTTGCTCTAGGCTGTTTTAACATCTCAGTACATTCCTGGCACACCTTCTCAACCATGAATCAAATCTGGGTCCCCACTGCAACTACTTTTTGCTGTTTAAGGGAGTCAGGAGGTCTCCCCCAAAGATTAAAACCTAAGGGATTATTGCTACAGATCCTTGAAGTCTATTAGAAAACTTCCACATTCGGAGGCAGTCAACTTCTGAAACCCAGGGGAAGACCTCGCCTCTATGCCCTGTTGTTGGATCTCCACAAGAACTCGTTGGCCACTATGTGAGACAGGATGCTGGACTAGATGGACCACCAGTCTGATCCAGCAGGGCTCTTCTTAAGTTCTTACAGGATGCTAACATCGTTTTTGCCCTGTGATTGCATCTGCTGAGACAAGTGAATCAAGCAAACTGCACAGGTTTCTGTATGACCTCTACAACAAAAATGTCCTGAAGGGTCAGCAGGGCCTTTTACGGAAGGGAAGCAGAGGGCTGCCTCACTCTTGCTTGTGCTTCAAGCCCACTAAGGATTATTTCTCATTTGTATTTCCAGTCAACAACGTTTACATCTATGCCTGGAGTGATTACAGTTATAGGAAAGTAAATAGGCTTGTACACTAGTTATACCCTGCAAAAGCGCAAATCTCATTTTCAGGAATATGGTTCTGTTCAAAACCACATTTATCTTTTCTGACGCAGTTTCTCTAGTAACACTGATCAGCATTAAAGGTGTCAGCACAGGTTCTAATAAGCAGGCCTCTCGCTCATCATGCCTCGAAATTTCACCCCTCTGGTCTCCAACACAGAAATGTGGTTTCTGAAAGTGCAGTGCTAGACTTATTAGGAAAGCAAACTAAGGTCAGCAAGAGGGTAGCAACGGCAGCAAACTGTATGTGGGTGTGTTGGAATGCAGGTCCCAAAAAATAAAGAATGGTGCAGGACATGTGATAGATCCCACAGGGGAAAAGGGTTCAAACAGGGGTTTACAAATGGCTGAGAAATTGGATTGTTAAGAGAAGGAGATGAAGGGTTTCTCCAAAGGAAGACCATACAGATTGTACCCAGCAGCCCTCCCAGGAGGCAAACAAACAGAGTCACTCCCACCCCTCAGCTACATCAAAGAACACAGCCTTTTGTTGTTTGCTGTGCCCAGACTTTAAACGCTCAGCCATGAATGTTACTAAACTAGTGCAATTAATAAGGAAGTGCAGACTCTGAGTCAAGAGGATGAACACTACAAAACACCCCTGAATTCACAGGCGATGACTTCAAGATTTTCTCTCCCTCCTCTGCTGCGAAGTTGAACAAGTGTATTCATCCACAAAGAAATGAAACAGAAAAACCACTTTCATTGAGAGATTTGCCTGGGTTGTTTGCCCCTGTGCTTCTAAACAGAACTCTGAGACGGGTAAATTACATCCTGGGGATTAAAATTAGACAGATCAAACTGGCCAGGTGTGTCCAGTTTAACTCACTTTTGTTCAAGAAAGGGCATGAATAAAAATGCTTCAAAACTCTGTGGTCAAGAGAACTACCGGAATATGGGGCATGTTTACATGACTCGTTAATGAATCACCTACACTTCACACTGTAAACTTGGTCGGCGGCTACTTACTGTGTACATCCACAAGTATCCTTCTATATGGTTAAAGAAGAACAAATGACTTTAATTTGCAGATGCCATCAGGAATGCTTAGGAGGGACAGAATAAGGACAAAATATTATATACAGGCTCATCTCTTTAAATGACATGAACAAAGTCTGGCTGTACTTGTTTGAGATGTAATCTTTCTTCAATCGCTGCTACTTTCATATAAAAAAAGGTCCAAGTTTATTTTTTGTCCTGACAATTTTGGCTAGCAAAAGTCAATATTTTCAAACTTCCTAATACTGAGGAAACATTTTCCAGGTTGGAAGTCAAGCCAAGTGGTATAAAAGCCCAGAGCCGTAGCAAGGGGGATATGTGCCCAGGGCAAGTGTGTGCCCTGAGCCCCTGCCACACCTCTGCCGCACCCTGGAACGCCCCGCCCCCACACTGGCACATGTCTGGTGCAAGATCCCCACCCGCTTCCAGGTGCTATGCCACTGTATATGCCTTGCCAGGAGTTCTATGGCATACTGTGGAATGAACTGTCAATTCAGATGAGGAAGCCTAAAACATGCCCCAAACTCCACTCTGGTAACCCACTGAAGGGGTGTTACCTGTAATCGTTGTGTTTGAGCCCATAGTTTAAAAACAAATTAATCTATTAGTATTTTGCCTTCCTTGGGGAGCCCACAATTTTACCCCTTCCCCATTTTATCCTCAAAATTAGGTCAAGAACAGGTGAGTGACTTGCCCAAGGTCACCCAGTGAATTTCATAGAAGAGTGGGGATTTGAATAAGAGCCTAGTCTGACACTATAACTCACAAGTCCACAATTTTTTGAGTGCAGTTGCCTTTGGAATTCTCAGACAGCATGGTGGCACAGTCACAAAAATGGCTGCCACAAATTATTTATTTATTTATTATTTTTATTAATTATGTATCCCTTTATTAATTAGGCATCCTTCCTGACCGGGCTCAGGGCAGCGTACACACCTATTTAAAAACATTACATAATAATAAATACATAAAACTAAACAATGTACATCATATCACTAAAACCCAGAGGATGTTGAAACAACTCAACAACATAATCCTATGAAGACCACCCATCCTACCCTCGCACAGACCCCTTACTTAAAGGGCTGTCCGAGCTTGAGGACAAGTTTGGTGTGAGGGGAATGATGCAAGGTGAAATATGCATGTTGTTGGCTAGCAGTATGACTAGTTCATGAAGCTGGGCCCACCAAAAAAATAGCTACGATAGCTTACCCTCAGTCATGCAGTGCAGATCCTTAAAAGCTTGCATGGTGTAGTGGTTAACAGCAGGTGGATTCTAATCTGGAGAACTGGGTTTGATTCCCCACTCTTCCACCTGTGTGGCAGAGGCTTATCTGGTGAATCAGATGTGTTTCTGAACTCCTACATTCCTGCTGGGTGACCTTCAGCTAGTCACAGTTCTTTGGAACTCTTTCAGCCCCACCTACCTCACGAGGTGTCTGTTGTGGGGAGAGGAAGGGAAAGGAACTCATAAGCCACCTTGAGTCTCCTTACAGGACAGAAAGGTGGAGTATAAATCCAAACTCTTCTCTTCTTCTTGTGCTGTGGAGAAAACTGCTACCAAGTACACTTTAAAAAAAATCTGCATTCCCAATCAAATATCTAGTGGCCAATCAGACATCTTGCTGGGCAGAAGCTAAACCTGGCTCTACCCGCTTTCTACATCTTGGTGAGCACCAAGAAAGGTATCGGTGGGCGTGATGGTGCTCACAGGTAGTGCGCTGGAGACCTCTGCTCTTGCCTTTACACTACACTAGTTCTCCAAACAACCAAGCAGAAAGAGAAGGGGGGGGGGAAGAGTATTTTTATGGTATTATAAAAGCCAATTTTGATGTTTTCTCTTCAGCCGATCCGCTTGAAAAACTGGACCCTCAGAGTTGCTATGCACAATGATACATGTGCAGTGGCATGAGACATGTGATTGTTTCTCTCCTGCTGTACCATAACTAAATTCATCTTCTATTAGTCCTGTGAGATGGAGGGAGGGGTACAGATGCTGCAGATGAGGTACACAGGTTAACAGTGGGTTTTCCCCCACTCTCTACGATCCCCCCTATGCCGTGTGCTGCTCTCAGCGCACGGCATCCCTGGTGCGCCCCCGGGCGCCCCTACGACTCCGCGCTCTGCAGTATGACTAGTGCGTGAAGCTGGGCCCACCAAAAAAATAGTGCGGGGTCATCAAAAGGCGCCATTTTCTCCAGCGCCAGGGATGCCGCGCGCTGAGGGGGTGCAACAGTGGCAGCCTCGGGGCGGCTGGGCTGTCACCGCCCCTGTCGTGGGGAGTGCAGGGGGACCCTGTGCTACTTGAGGAGAGTAGCGCGGGGCTTAAGGTAAGTGGGGAAAGGCCCAGTGTTTGTTTCTTCCAAGAAAATGCATGGCTGCCATTTACTCACTAAGAGTAAAACATTGTACTTAATGATACCATTGGTGTGGGGAGGAAGAACATCAGGGCTGGGCTGGCCTCCATTGCCAGAGGCCCTATTGAGAAATGCACTGTGCCTTGGGAAATGCCCATTCAGGTATCCCTTTGTGTCCTTGCAGTATACAACTGTTTTCTCCTTTAGTCATAATGGCAGTCCTTTGCTAGTCAGCTATTTATTTATTCAAAACACAAATAATGCCCTTCCTGCAATCAAATGCCATTTTCCTGCACATGGTTGCCAGAGATAAAATTTATTCACACAGTTTCAGCACAGACTCATTTTTTCTCCATCCCTTCTCCTCTACGTTATCAACCACAATCAGCGTGATGAATGCAAATACGCCTGTTTCTTTGAAACATTGTTCAATATGACATATTTTAATATTAAACACATCACACATCAGACCTGTTCTTTAACCAACTAAAAAATCACACACAGAATTAATTCTGTAAATTCCCATTAATAACTAATAGAAGCAATTCTTCCACAAGTGTCAAGTCAAATAGATCTGCAGTGCAACACCAGAAAACAATCACCGAAAAGTGTTTGCATTTGTTTCTATTCATTTTGTTAACGTTTTGCGTTACTAAACTTACTTTTACTGGTGTTAGAAACAGAGCACATGGACAGACACGTACTTCACCATAAGCTCTTTGGAGGAAGGGGGGGGGGGCGGAAATGAATCAGATAATAGAGATAAAGGAATGGAAAGCAGAGGTTTGGGGGGTGTTTTTTGCTGGAAACAGTTTCAAATGAAATCTTGACATGCTTTCATTTCTATGGAAGACTAACGGAGATCATGTTTCTGTACTCCGTTTACATTTCAGAGGTGGCTTTAAACCGAATATGTGACCTTTCTGTCCTCAAATAACTAAACTAAACCAAATAACTAACCTGTACACAAATTATTCAAACCTTATCTCTGGCTCCATAAACTTCCTTTTTGATGCTAGGGAAGAACTAAGGAAAATTTCTTCTGATTTAATTGCAAGTAGCAAAAATGAAGGAATTTGCTCCTAACTGTAAAAGCGACATTGCAATGGATAGAAAAAGGTTAAGTTTACTCCTCCCCTTCCTAAAGTTTGCCAGTTTCACATGGCAAGGTGTGCTAAAAGGGGAACATCATTCGTGAAAGTTGCATCAGAAATTGGTTTTTAGAAGTCAACACACAAAGATCTTTCCACATTTGGAGCAGGGAAACGTGCTTTCTTAATTCTCTGATGACATAGAGTTCAGTTCGAACAGAGAAGGTACAGGAGCCTCCCTTTCAGGAAAGAATCACAGAATAAATAAATCTATTTTCAGTTTCTGGTTTCCCCTCTCCAACACACTACAAAGCATGAGTCACGCAATAAGCATAAGCCTTCCCCTCTACTTTCATATTATTCAAAATCTACGGATCACTCAATCAAAAGATAGGGTGGAGAGGGGGAGGCGAAGAAGGAAGGGGTGGACAGGGTGCCTGCATACCATATCAGGAAGCCCCGTTTACTGATTCAGCTCTGCTACGGAGGAAAACAATGCCACAAAGTTGATTTCAACAACACAATCCTAGTCAACAAATGATAAAAAGGAAATTTCTGTTTACCTCAACGGAGGATTCGGCAGGCAAGGCAGAAGATAAGCTAGAGAACGGTTCTCGTTCCTGTAGATACCAATCCTCCCCCCCCCCTTCTTTAGGTTCTTATAAACCCTTTTACAATCCAGACAAGTAAAAAACCTTCCATGTCTCTAATGCAATGCCTTTTGCTCCTTTTGGAGTGAAACTTTCCCATTTGCATAAAAGCCACTTCTAGCCTATGGGGCTTTAAACAGCTACACACCGTACATTCCCTGTCTTAACATGCTTTCCCAAGCATGACATCATCAATTACCATGGTTACATTAACCCCACCTGCCTAACATGACAGAACAACCTGTCAGGTTCAAACTGCACAAATACACTTCAACTGTTTTGTTTCAAGTAAATGTTTAACGGCCTGTTCCTTGGCATGCTAATAGAACCAGAAGTTAAGTGACTCTTAAAACATTAATGCATATTTTGTTTGCTTTTGAAGCCAAACAGAATTAGGGTTTTTAAATATATATATTAGGGTTTTTAATATGTACATATATATTGAACAACATGCTGCTGTTTGCATTTCCCTGTCCAACAATCCCTACCAAGGAACCCCCCCCCCAAAAAAAAAACCCCTATTATGGTGAAGAGCCGCAAGTTGTGAGATTTTAATATTACAGCTTCTGAAGATTCATTGTTTCCCTTCCTCCTTTTAAAAAAAGAACCCATAATCCCCCTTGAATGGCACAACCTGTAAAACTGGTTTCTCCTGAAAGGTTTCCCTCCCCATTTTCTTTGGAAGGAATTCAGCTATTTTTAACAGCTTCTCGGGGCAAACATTACTCCAGTCTCACAACCTGTGAACACGGTTATGCCTTCTGCCCCCTTGCTCACTCTCTGAGGTGGAAACCACAACACAACACAACAGTCCAGTTCAGCAAACCCACCTGCAGCACGGAGAACACAGAGGTCCCTCGCAAGCCGTCTCTCCAAAGCCTCAGCACCTTCCTTCTGGGCTCCCCTCCCCACACTTCCTTTACATCCTCATTTCCTTCTTTTCAGTCAACAGTGGATCCCATTAGTGCTTCGGTTTCATGAGCATTCAGGGATGCCTTGATTAAAAGATGCCGAAAATTAGATTCTCCACCCCTCCAAAAGAAAGATCTTTTGTAACTCTACTCTGCCAACACCTTCGGAGCTGTGACAGTCTTCCTGTTATCCCTTAAAAAATAGACAAGTCCTGCCTAAGTGTGTGGGGGATAGTTTTGAAATAACAACCACGCCTGCTGAAATGTATTGTTTGTATCATAATAGTGCCCAGGGGCCCGATGTGTAGATAAGTGTTCTTTCACTGGCCTTGAAGGGAGCTTTCGCACAGGCGGCTAGGCTCCTGAAGGCTCCGTTCTAAAAAGTCCCGCCACACAACAAAATTAGAGGAACTTCAGGGACAGTTTTTGAAGCAGACCGCTGAAGGAAAATTCCTGGGAATTTCCAGTGACCCTGGAGAAAATCTTATGTATTCTTATGGTGCCTTTGGATTAGATCCAAAACCAAGTGAGTGAAACATTCATAAGTGTAGTAGAGGAAGCTGAAAAAAAGTATGAACAGATCTATTGTCAAAGGCTTTCACGGCCGGATTCAACTGGTTGTTGTGGGTTTTCCGGGCTGTGTGGTAGTGGTCTGGAAGGTCTTGTTCCTAACGTTTTGCCTGCATCTGTGGCTGGCATCCACAGATGCAGGCAAAATGTTAGGAACAAGACTTCCCAGACCACGGCCACACAGTCTGGAAAACCCACAACAACCAGTATGAACAGATCCTTACCCTATCTTTCCCAGGCTCACAAGATGGAATTGTGTCTCAATACAGAGTTCAGAAGAAGAAAGGGAAGTTTCCCAGGACAGTTCCCCACATATAAAGGTAGCAAAGTACAAAAATGGGATTGATTCAGCATCCAAATGAGTAACCAGGGTCATAGTATTATAACAATGTTGATATGTGGTTTTAAACTAGCGAACCAGTAATTTGTAGAACTTGCTTGCAAATATTCGAATACAGTGGACCCTTGCCATTCGATCTCTAGTTCATGACCTGTGATTTCAATTATTCGATGCCCATAGTTAGGTCACACGACATGGTTTCAAGCCAGTTTGTACTGCCGCAGCACCATCATTATGATTACTGCCTCATTAAATGGGTTTTTTGTGGGGTTATGAAATTCGCCATTTGTGGTGATCCCAGGAACGAATCCTCCACCAATGTGGTCTCCCCAGGGATGAAGCAAGGGGGAAGTGCGCCCAGTGCATGCGCATGCCATGTCCCTCCAAGCCCCCGGAACACCCCCGGAACGCCACTCCTCCGCAGGGGCACCTGCCCGGTGCATCGCGCCCCCCCGGCCCCCTTGGTTCTAAGCCTCTGGGTGTCCCAACCTTAATTTTTTAAAATAATATTACTGATTGCAGGGTCAAGTTTTAAAACTAGATTGCATGGGTTTCTCTGTGTGTGCAGTCCCTAAACCCCACCTGTTGCTTACCAACCAGCGGTAACCTTTTCAGCTGCTGGGGTATTCAGTCAGTCTCCTTGTAAATGCAGATTGGCTTCGAAACAACAGTTCAAAAGGAATTTGTAGTGGTTCTGTAGTTTAGGCCATTCTCTGCTTTTGTCTGGGACTTCCCTCTCCCCCTCCCCCTGGAACCCTGTCTGCTTGGATCTGTCTTCATGGAATTTGTTGTGCTTGACCTGCTTCTTGATGTATTCCCTTGTCCTGGAGAGACAACTCATCAGGCCTCATTTTGTTTCTGGGAGAGCGTTCTGCAAACACCAGCAGCTATGTCTGGCAATTAGTTGCTTGAGGCCTGGATCCCAGGACTAGCTTTAGTCCATGGCTTTCAGAATCAGACACACCAGTTTGCCCTAAACAGAGAGTGCATTTAGAGGTTTTACACCCCACCCCCGAAAGGGGAGACAGAAGTATTGAAAGTATTTAATTTTTAAGTTATGATTTTTCAAATACAGTTTTTGCACAGTTTTCAGTTTTTGCGCTAGTTCTCTTCCATAATCAATTCGGCTATGCTATGTGAACTTAATCTTGACTTTAGAGAAGTCCATTTCAATGGAAATGGAGGAATAAGTTTTCATGTTCTATAAATCCAAGGTTAGCGAATGGATGGAAGGTAGGGATGCCAGGATCCAGGTGGCTCCTGGGTACCCCCCAGAATTATAGCTTATCTGCAGACTACAGAGATCAGTTCCCCTGGAGAAAATGGATGAGGAGGAGGAGGAGGAGGAGGAGGAGGAGGAGGAGGAGGAGGAGGAGGAGGAGGAGGAGGAGGAGGAGGAGGAGGAGGAGAAGAGAGAAGAAGAAGAAGAAGAAGAAGAAGAAGAAGAAGAAGAAGAAGAAGAAGAAGAAGAAGAAGAAGAAGAGTTGGATCCATATCCCCCCTTTCTCTCCTGTAAGGAGACTCAAAGGGGCTGACAAACCCCTGTCCCTTCTCCCCTTACAACAAACACCCTGTGAGGTAGGTGGGGCTGAGAGAGTTCCGAAGAACCGTGACTAGCCCAAGCTCACCCATCTGCCATGTGTTGGAGAGAAGAAGCTAATCTAGTTCACCAGATAAGCCTCCACAGCTCAAGTGGCAGGGCAGCGAATCAGACCCAGTTCTCCAGATTACAGTGTGCCTGCTCTTAACCACTACACCACATGGGCATGGCGGACTCAATGCTACCTGTTCTCCCCCAAATCTCCAGGAGTTTCCCCAACTAGAGCCGGGGACCCTTCCCCCTTATCCCTTGCAGGAGGCTGGAGGGACTTTGCAACCATAACAGAAGGAGACCTATGTGGGATCAGCTGGACATCAACGGTTCAATTGGTCAGTATATGGACAATTCAAAGGCCCCTTCCTCACATGCAGAATAATGCACTTTCAATCCATTTTCACAATTGTTTGCAAGTGGATTTTGCTATTCCGCACAGTAAATTCCAGCTGCAAAGTGCATTGAAAGTGCATTGAAAGTGCATTATTCTGCATATGCGGAAGGGGCCATAGTCTAACTAAACTGAACCAGGGCCAAAGTGTTGAAAACAATGCAACATTAAGATAAGCTACTACTACCGGTATACAAACCTGTTTGCCAACTACATTGAAGACCTTACGGTATTTGACTCCACCTTCTGGTTAATAGCAGCCAGAGAGGGAGTTTTTCAGTGGAGTACGTTGGTTGTAAAATGCCCTACCCACAGATAGTCATCTGACAAGTTGGATTATCCTTTAGGTACCATATGAAGATGTTTTCATTTGCCAAAGCGTTTTGATTCTACACTGTTTTAGAAGGCCTGTAGATGTTGCACTGTGAAAAGAGTTTTAATGAACTTGCTGATTATTGTTTCACTTAAGGAACTATTTCATCCTAACTGTTTTTTATTACAGGAACAAATCTTTATAAATAAAACATAACCAATAAAATACTGCAATAAGTAAATAATGCAGTAAACTGTTTAATCACAGCAAAGCAGATCCATAATAGCTGCCAGATAGTACAAGGAGCCACTCTTTCAATGCACTGCTATTAAAGTTGGTACATAGTTTAAATTATTTATCACACTTATCCTTTATATGCCACAGCTGTTCACATTCTTCTATGATCTTCCTGCTATTTTTACTGTGTTTTATTGATTGTTTCTATTGGCTTTATGCAGGTTAGCTGATTTTAGGCATTATTGAATCTTGCAAGTTGACTCAGGCATTTATATGAAAAGGTGGTGAATCAAGTCCTCAATAAATACCTGAGCCCACAGGAACAGAGGAGTGAGGGGTTATGTTAAGACTTGAAATTTCGGCATACAAACCCTTTGCTCCACCACTCAGCTACACCACTTCCCATGCTGGAATGATCATGGGTGCCAAAACAAGCTATGGCAACAGAAGTCTCAGCCTTGCAAGAATATATATTTTTTCCAACATTAATACAATACAAGCTTGTCTCCTGAATGGAAAACTCCTCTGAAAACCAGGGGTAAGAAAATGACATTGCTGTCCCAGTTACGCAGGCAGCTGGGGCTTGGGACTTACACTACCTTTTTAGTGGCGTACGTCCATTAAGTCCAATGGGGGCTTTCTGGTGGCAGGAGACTTTTTGTGTGTCTTTAGCCTCCCCATGCCACCAGAAAGCCTCCTTGGGCCCGGCTGGCCAGTGTGCCGCATCTGGGCGCCCAGCCTTTTGGATGGAGCTGCCCCAGTGTAAGCTAAAACTGATTTCCGTCCTTCTAAGTCCACTGATTTCAGTGGATTTAGAAATATGTATCTCTGCTTAGGACTGCACTTGGTATTCTTTCCCTTGTTTCTTGGTAGTAAATTTCTTAAGGGATTCTTGTAACACAAGGGTCTGCAACCTGCGGCTCTCCAGATGTTCATGGACTACAAATCCCAATTGGCCATGCTGGCAGGGGCTGATGGGATTTTTAGTCCATGAACATCTGGAGAGCGGCAGGTTGCAGACCCCTGTAGCAGATCTCCGGCTCTTTGCTGCCCCCCCCCACCTGGGTGTAGCCACACCCATCTTCCTTCTGAGAGCAAAATGCTGATCTACTTGTTTCAGTGCCTTATAAGCAGAATCTTAAGAGCCCACTGAGATACCCAGCTGTTTCCCCATTCCTTCAGTCTTTTGAGTATACCAAGAAAGGGAGCATCTCACACACGCGCATCCACATGCTATTCCCTAGGGACTGTAAGTCGCAGCTTGTTGCTAAAGAGGAAGAACCAAATTTTATTAAGTTTTTGTCAGGTTTCCATTAAATAATTTATGCAGAAAATGAATAATCATTTTTGACAGCTTTGAATGAATCTGTCTGGCTTATGATGGTGGTGGTGCATGGGTGGGTGGGGGATTATTCGAGGCAAAAGCAACATGGCCTGATCCCCTTAGAGAAATCCTGCTGCTCCAGGGACACTCCCTCAGGCATTGTATACACAGTTCGGGAGGGAATATTACAAACCCACAAACAGGAGAGATCCCTTTGATTTCTGGCATATGTTTATTCAAAAGGAAGCCCCCACTGAGTTCAGTGAGACTTATTCCTTAGCAAGTGATCTTAGATATGCAGCCTTTATAAATTAGCAAGTAGGACACATTTTTTTAAAAACAAACAGAAAGCAAATGCAGTTACTGCATTCCTACTGTAATTTATTGGTTTCAGAGGGGGGATTGAGTTGCGAAATGTATAGGATATCCCTACAGTAGTCTGTCCAAACTTGGCTTGCGAGTGCCTATACCACTGGAACTAAATATTTACATGACTCAGGACAGATTTAATCTCATACGCTGCCTTCTTTTTCTAAAAGCCATTTGTGAATTATCTTTACTTACCACCCTGTAGCCTCTGCACAGATACTATAGTCCATTACACAGATAACAAGTACAATCAATGAAGCAGCAGCAGGAGAATTTCACTCTTTAAGGGGAAAGGGGGAGGTGGGAGTGGATAGTCCTTGGCCATTTATAAGAGCTGGCAAAAAAATCAGAACCAGACCCATTAGGGCAGCTCCAGAGACTGTGACTGATGTCAGGAATACCAGCAAACATGTAACCCATCTACTTCACACAAGAACATGTCTAGTGGGCTTCTGGCTGGGATATCCCAGATATATGTATTCCTATGTTTCTTCCTATCTGGTGTGGAATGCCCTCATGCTACATCCCTGCTGTAGGAAACGTAAGTGTTACCACCAAGTCTTCCTCCAGCAATCATAATGTGTTGAGAAGCCACAGACTTGGCTTCCTTATGGCCACTTTCACCAGCAACTTAGTTGCATTAAAGCTTTGCATTTCCTGTGTCTGCAATTTAAATTACATTGGTGAGCGCGCTGATTAGCAAATGGCTTTTTTCCCACTTTTCTCTTCCACTTTCTACCCTGCAGCAGTATCATTCACAAGAGACAAATTCCAGACCACAATGTATCATTGGAGACAACTGTGGAAATTTCCTTTGGCTTCACATTCTCCGGAGAGAATGGTGTAGGAAAAATGGAAAGAGTTGTAACTTTTTAAAATCATTTTGGAATGAGGGAATCTTCTCACTTGGGCTGCTCAAGAATCGCAGCCCTAATTAAATTATACAACCTAATTCTCCAGACCCTCAAAAGTAGCAGTTAAGTCCTGGTCTATTAAAAGTGGACGGTAAGCTTTGCTGTAAACGAACGAACTAGACCTTTGGATTGCTCTACCAAGTGAACCCCCCCGCCACCCCCACCCCCCCAGTTCATCTCTCTTTTACTGGACAGGACCAGACTGCTACTTCTAATGGTCAGGCTATGAGGGTCAGTAATATAAATTGGCTTCAACGGAATAAATCTTTAATTAAAGGGAGTCAATTTTAATCAATGAGGGCACACTTTAATTAAGAATGAAATATTAATTTGTACAACTGAGAGTAAAGCCACTATTTTTTAGAATAGATGTGTTATGAATTGACAGAATAAGGGGGGGAAGCCCAGAAAACAATAGTCAGCCTTTCTTTCTTATGCTTGCTTTTGTTTTTTTTAATTTATATTCTGCTTTTCTCCCTAATTTGGACCTAGAGTGTCTAACAGTGAATAGGCAGAGATGTGGTCCCATCAAAGGAGTAGGAGTTTGGATTTATACTCCCCTTCTCTCCTGTAAGGAGACAACAAAGGGGCTTACAAACACCTTTTCCTTCCTGTCCCCAAACAGTCACCTTGTGAGGTAGGTGGGGCTGAGAGAGTTCTGAGAGAACTGTGACTAACCCAAGGTCATCCAGCAGGAATTTATGAGTGCAGAAACAAATCTGATTCACCAGATAAGAGTCCACCACTTATGTGGAGGAGTGGGGAATCAAACTCAGTTCTCCAGATTAGAATCCACCACCCTTTGCATGCAGAAGGTCCCCAGTACAATCTCCAGTGTCCAGTTAAAAGGTTGTAGAAGAAGAAAAAGAGCTTGGATTTATACCCTGGTTTTCTGAATCAGAAGGAGTCTCAAAAGCAGGTTACAAACTCCTTCCTTTCCTCCCCCCCACAATATCACCGTGTGAGGTAGGTGAGGCTGAGAGAGCTCTGAAGAATTGTGACTAGCCCAGGGTCACCCAGCAGGAATGTAGAAGTGCGGGAACACATCTGGTTCACTAGATAAGCCTCTGCCACTCAGGCGGAGGAGTGTGGAATCAACCTCGGTTCTCCAGATTAGAATCCACCTGCTCTTAACCGCTACACCACACTGGTGTGGTGATGTGATATCCTAGAGAGTCACTGCCAGAAGACAATACTGACCAAATGGCCTGACTTAGTATAAGGCAGTTTCACACGTTCACCAAATAGTTGTACCAGTGAGAGTTTCAAGTATATGGGCCCCATGCCACCAATGTTTTGAACTGGTGGCAGAATAATACAGAAAATAAAGATAAAACTTGGAACGTGTGCCTCCTCTGACCAAGTCTCACCAAAACAAAAACTGAAAAGTTGTTCACCATCAGCTGTAGCTTCCTGATAAATATCAAGGCAGGCGGCATTCTAAACACCTACGGCAGAATAGCCTGAAAACTGAACCCAAGAACCTGCCTTACATTGGGGCCAGACCAAGGTCAGCAGAATCCACTCCAAAAGCAGGGTCTCAAGACAGAGATCTTTTCTAGAGTCTCCTACCTGATCCTTGTATTAAACTGGCAATGCCACGGATTGAATCTAAGATCTTCTGCATGCAATAAAGATACCATCAAGCCACCGCCTCTCCATGTTGCAAGGGCAAAAACTACCAGTTGCCAAATCATAAATCTATACGATATCATAGCAGGCCTAATGATGGTTTCATGGAACATCATAAAGTCACTGCAAAGCAATTGTGTTCAGTTCAGCAAATGAGGCACCTCAGAGTCCCTTCTTGTACAACAGCAGCTTTTCTGTCATGGTAAGTTGACAAAAGG
The DNA here is from genome assembly GCF_021028975.2 of Sphaerodactylus townsendi. NCBI lineage: Eukaryota > Metazoa > Chordata > Lepidosauria > Squamata > Sphaerodactylidae > Sphaerodactylus > Sphaerodactylus townsendi. The sequence continues at coordinate 57,156,539 of NC_059435.1, read as the reverse complement.
AGGTCGATATTCATTTGTTCAGAGAAACCATCAAATCAAGAGAGGTTAAAAAGAAAGATGGATTGGGCCATGTGCACTGTTCATGAGCTAGCATGCTCAAGGCAAAAGGATGCTGAAGGCCAGCTGTTCTCGCCCCATTATAATCTTAGCCCATTTCCCCTCATCTTTGAAGCAGCTATCCCTGAGTGGACAGTTAAAGACTCGGAGTTCATACCTGTTTGATTCACATGTAATGACAAACCAAAACTTGGCCATTGGTGCCTCTGGCTGATTATATACAGGTGTTCTGCCCGGCAGCAAGGGTATGTTTCCTTCCGGGCAGAGATTTCTCTGCAGACGCACTCACACTTACAGTGCCAAAGGTCCCTGAAATCCCGCAGTTCCTGACAACAAGTAAATCCCAAAGTTTTCCCTTGCTTCAAGGGTTTCCAATCCTTCTGGTCTTCTCCCATAACTCTTTGCGGGTATTTCCGATCGATAGCCAGCTTTCCCCACAAAAGCAAAATTTAATGATAAGGAGCCTGCACAATATTGATATGTGAACTATCAATATGAAATGTAAAGTCCCACCCCAAGGCAGACAGAAGGCTAAATCAGAACTCTTCTTTCAGAGTCTCCTACATGGCGCCTCTATGTAAAACTACGACATGCAAATATATGGTGCTCCTATTGCAATCTATAAAAGTATTGCTCACCACAAGGAGAAGTACATGATTCTGCTGGTATGTCAGGGATTGCACCTAGTTGATTGAGATGCATTCCTAACTCAACGTAGTTGTTACAAAATATATTGCTTGTGATTGCATCTGGTTGATTGAGATGCATTCCTACCTCAATGTAATCACTACAAGATATATGTAACCAGCCTGCTATATGTTACCACTGGTGTAATGAGACATCATTTTTGGATATCTTCTTTATGGCTTCACACTCTACGCAGATAACTAGGCTTACCCCTGACACTTTTACTCCCATGGGAAATGGGATGTTTCTGTTGGTCTGTGGAAGCAGGAGGTCAGGTGGGTTTATCTCTATCTGTCGACGACCTTGGGGCACCTCGGCTCCGGAGTAACTCTTTCTCACATTCTTTGGGAAAATGGGATGGGGGATTATTTCTGAATAAAGGGGATAGCAAAAGCCAGGTTCACCAGAACTGGCTTTGTTAAGCTGGGTGCTTCATTGCCTTCCAAGAAATGCTACTGATCAACAATACAGAGAGTCTGTTTATTGATTCAAAGTTGAAGACCTAACGTGGCACATGAAGCGCAGCTCTGAAACTGTACAATCTCCATGTTTCATTAGGGATTTCAGACATGTATGGAGCTCCATAAACTTCTTGAAAGCATAGGGGCTTCTTTATTGACTTCAGTGCAAGTAGCAGCTCCGTGAATTTATCTCCATTCCTTCAAGAACAGCACAGCCCATTTGTATGAAAGCCACTGGTATGGCTGACAGCTCCTGGCTGGGAAATACCCAGAGATTTTGGGGGTGGAGCCTCAGTAAGGTGGGGTTTAGAAAGAGGAGGGACATCGACAGGGTATAATGTCACAGAATGTCATAGAAAGCATTGAAAGAAGCCATTTGCTCCAAGAGACCTGATCTCGGTCACCTGGAGATCAGTTGTTATCCCAGAAGATCAACAGCTGTCACCTCAAAGTTGGCAACCCTAGTATGTACAAATACACCCATGGCTATCCAAATCAGAACCATGTTCACAATTTAGATAGATTTTTTTGAAACACAAAACTGGTCAGCCCAACCATGTAACAATGTGATTGACTTTCCATACCTGATCTCTCAGTCGTTCCTGGTGGCCCATTATTGCAGTGGCATGATGGGGGTATTTTTGCTTGAGATGTTCAAGGAAAGCCTCCCTCTTTTTGTCCATATCGGAGGTCTGCATGCCCAGGATTTCTTTGGAACTCCGAGGACCACCTACGGTGTGTCTCCGAGGAATGTTGCGTCCCGGTTTTGAAGTCTGGCTGTTTCCAGCAGCGATGAGTTCCTTGGGCCAGAGACACTCTGCATCATCTAACGAGGCAGCATGCAGACTGCTTTTCCTCTGGTCTGTGAATCGAAACATGTAAGACATTGTAAAAGAAGAAAAGCATCTCTTGTTCGCAAAAGAATAACTTTTAAGCCTAGCGGTAGTACCGAAAAAACAGTCCTACCTCATTTATATGGAAAGATGTATGCAGTTGAGTTTTAATAAAATATGTACTAAAATGGTAGTTTGGATAAGCTATAAAATATAGTATGTAACACTGCATGGAAAATGGATCATTAAGAGAAGCATGTCCTCCATGCTATCTTGAAGGGGAAGAAAGGATGAATGAATGGCGAACACCTTTACTCCTTAAGCAATAAAATCTACAGTAGGTTTTTTTAATGTTCTTCATAATGCGCTGGCACATTTTAATGGGGCCGTAACAATGCCTCCTTCAAGATCCCAACTGATAAAATTCCTTTCAAAAACTGGAATTGAAATCTTTAATCTTTTTCCAGTGTGTTTTCAGCATGTTCTGAAATGTCTGTGAAAGAGCTAGAAAAGCACTTTTTTCCCCTCAACTCCTCCCCCGCCCCCCCCCACCTCCCACTCCCCGCTTTTTCAGCCCATAGCCTTGGTTTTAAATTTCATGGATCTTGCTTGATTTTATGCCTCTCCGAGACAGCAGACTGGAAAATATAGTGTCACTTTTTCAATAAACCATTCTTTTGAGAAATGAAATAAAAGCAAGCCTATGAGATGCGGGGGGGGGGGGGGGGATAACGGGGAAAAAGTCAGATAACTTTTACAACTTTAAAATCCACTTTTGAGGCCTGCCTATTATAAATAGCTTTGAGAAGAGAACATAGGCTAGATGTCAGTGCTAACTTATCTTCAGATAGCTGAGTAACACAAACCCCCCAGGGCCCCAAAAAGAAAAATGCAGGTTGAAAGTTGGTTACCTAATATCTACGGAAAAAAACACCTGGTTTGCAAAGAGCAAAAAAGAAGAAAGTAATCATTGGAAATGTTCCCAAATATGCAGACTTCACCCTCGTTCTTAAAATAAATGACTTGAGAATCCTCCTTTCTAAAATTAGTTATTTGGGAAGCCAACTCTATGCACGATTAATCAAAAATATCACCACTACCTGAGTACAACGGAATGTAATTCTGCACATAGGGTATCGACATGGATGACAGCATCTAGGGCCCCTTCAAGGTATTTTTTTTTCATTCAGAGCAAGACAAACATATTGGTCCCTTTCAAACTTCTCATATAATCCATCTGAGCAGTCGGTTGCTAGCGGATTTTTGTGTCATTTAAGACACAACCATAATGGATTTTTTTGAACCTTTTCAGACAGTTGCTTGTATCCTGTTGGTATCCCAGGGCTCAGCTATTTTTTTTAAAATGAAAACTGCTTTCTCTCATCCTTAATTTTTCCTTGCACCTCTGAATTGCTGAAGTATGTTGTTCAAGTTGTCTGGACGGCTTCCACAACAGCCGCTTTTTTCTTGCCTTTTTTAGCGGTGCATTCTTTTTCAGGTTTTTTAAAAAATATTCTAAGATTACTGCTATAGCACCATAGCAATCCAGTGCATCTGAATACTGGAGATATAGCACTCAACTGTTATATTACCAGCATTTGGATACACTGGATTGCTACAGCACTACAGCAGTAATCTTAAAACGTGAAAAAGCTTTAAAAGAAAGTGCTGCTAAAAAAGGTGGCGGGGGTGTGGGGGTGTGTGTGGTGGCACTGTTTGAAATGGTCATAGCACTTCAGAGCACTGTTCAGAGTCTGTTCCTAGAGATGAGCTGTACAAAACACCCATCCCTGTATTACTTTACTTGGAATCAGGCCAGCAACAGATACCATCTGATTGGGAACGCTAATCTGAAAAGGGCTGTTGTCTCCTCCCAGGCTGCTGCCACCCAGGTCTGAGTCTCCAAGATTAGGTCAGATCCAGATGGTGGCACTGTTGCTCTCAAATATGACAATCACTGTCTTTGGGTCATCAGGAGGAGGAGGCTAAGCTGCCCTGGAGGATCTGTCCTCTGTCTTGTCCTATCTAAGTTGTCACTTGGGGGAGATACCCAGAGAACTGGCTGGTGTTTATTTTTATACATCTGCTATTGTCCCCAGTGGGAACCAAAAGCAACTTATGATGCTGTCCTTCCTTCTTCAGTTCTATCCTCACAACCTGTGAAGCAGGTGAGTCTGAGAGAATGGAACTGGTCCAGGATCACCCAGTGAGCAGCTATGACCGTGTGGGGTGTTCAGACATGGGTCTTTCAGACCCAACACTTTGACCACTATGCCATGCTTAAATGCTAGTACAACTGATGTGATTCAAGCAACCTGAACAGATATGTGTTCTTAACTTGGGGAGAGGGATTTGGAGTTTGTTATTTTATTTTTTGTTATAACTGAAAACATTTTAACTGTTAGTGTAAGCCACCTTGAACCATGAGGAAAGGTGGGATATCACTGTTTGTTCACAGGGAAGTTCCATCTTATTCAATGAGATTTACCTCCAAACAGTGGCGTAGCGCCCAGGGGACAGGGGGGGTCTTTAACTGGGTGCGCGCTGGTGTGGGGGCATGGCAGGGGTGCAGGGCACACACGTGCCCCGGGCACAGTTCCCCCTTGCTATAGCTCTGCCTCCAAATAATGGTTAGATTCAAGTCCAGGAGCACCTTAGAGACCAACATGAAACTACCTCAATAAGTGAGCTTAGGATCAAACAGCCATGCAGTACACTGCCCTGCTGCCAGCTCTTGGTTGGGAAATACCTGGAGACTTTGGGGGTGGAGTCTGAATAGGGTGGGATTTGGGGAACGAAGCAACTTCAATGGGGTATACTGCCATAGAGTTCACCTTCCAAATCAGGCATTTTATCCAGGTGAACTGACCTCTAGGCCTGGAGCTCAGTTGTAATCCCAGGAGACCTCCACCTACCACCTGGGGACTGGCAACCCTAGTGGGAACAGAATCCATACCTAAAGAGCTGCAACCTCAAGTTTCAATGCTGTAGGAGGTTTCTGCAAAATGATTTGTCTGTGTGTGATGCTATTACAGAAATCATTCTTGGCTTTCATACCGCTGCCGGCAGCCCTCTGTGAAACATTTCCCTTTGCTTTCTCCATATTTGGCAATTAGCAGTCTCCTTGACTTTTTTGGTCGACGTTTACTTTAATGGACACATCTGTAGGGTCGAACAGTTGTAACGCACAGCCAAGAAAGGGTCCCTTTCCCTCGCAGGCAATCTGGCACAGACAGCAGAAAAGTCCCTGTCCAGACTGCACAACGTGTGCTGCTATTGTAGCCACCACTGTACATCTTACGCTGCCCCATCTGAGGTGATGGTACAGCATACAGTGTGACTCTAACTCCCCAAATTAACAGAGCATGCCTTTGTTATATCTCTTTAGTGATCAGGAAACAGAAAGGCTGTGGCTCAATGGTATAGCATTTGCTTGGCATGCCAAAGGTCTCAGGTTCCAGTCCCTGATAACCCCAATAGGATCAGTTGGTAGGTGAAAGTCTTCAGCCTGAGACATTCAATCATTGCTGCCAGTTAGAGTAGATAACACTGACCTTTATGGATCAATGGTCTGATTCAGTATAAGGGAGCTTTATATGCTCATAGAAACACAGAGCTGGAAGGGAGCTCAAAGGTAATCTAGTCCAACTCCCAGCACAATGCAGGAAATTCACAACTATACCCCCTCCCCCACCATTCCCAAAGTAACCCCTGTTCTATGCTCAGAGGAAGGTAAAAAAAAAAAAAAACCCTCCAGGATCCCTGGCCAATCTGGAGGAAAATTCCTTTCTGACACCAAAGTCGTAATCAGCATTACCCTGGGCATGTAAGAAAGGGCCATGAGAGCTCATGACCCATTATGCAAGGAATGCTTACCCAGGGGCTCTTCAGTTTCTCCGTTTACAAATGAGGAGGCACTCCTTGCTGCACAGCTTGTCTGTGGAAATCTCTCCAGGTCTGCTTTTCCTGGTTCTCCATCCATCAACTCACTCTTAAAGGCACAGATCTCATCACACCCAGTAGTCTCAAGATTGTTGGCATTGTTAAAGCCCTTGAAACCACAGTTATATCAATATTGCTGTTCTTACTGTTATATCAATATTGTGACCCCTTTCCAAAAGTAACCCCCCCCCTTCAAAATGAAAGAAGCAAAGCAATTCTCTGGACCACATGCTGCTGAAGAAGGGGACCAGTTCCTAGAGCTGATATTCTCTCCCCTCCCCTCTCCTCCACACACAAACACACACACTTTCTGCCACTGCTGCTGTCGCAGGAGGAGAGAGAGGCTTGTTATTCCAATATTTCATGTTTTATATCTTTCACCATTTGAATAGATCTAATATGGTACAGATGCTTGAAGCTGAAATAAAGTTTTTAAAAGCCCTGTAGTGTATGGAGGGTGGGATTCACACCAACCATGGAAAGGGGGGAGGGTAAGTGCACAAGAACATTGGGTGTATGGCAGGACCAAGGACTCTTTGTTATTCTTATATCAATAAATTAATATATCAATATGAGAATTTAGAGGTCAGGGTGTTTTGTGGCTGAGCTACTTTTCTTTGATTTCCACTTGTTGGCTACTGAAAGATGCCGTCAGGATGAGTAGGAAGCAGGAAGGAGTTGGCAACATGGAAGAGGGGCAAGGGGAAAGGTATGGATGGCAGTGCAAAGGAGTGGGAAGGGTGAAGCTAGGTAGGCTGGTGTTGGGCGGAGGAAAGATGTCCAGGGCAAAGCTGTGTTCACTGCTCTAGCAACAAAGCCAATTAAAGTTGTGCTAGAAGTGGTGTTACTTGCCGCGGATAAATGAAAAGTGAAAGCGGGCCTCAAGGAAATACATCCGTATAAGAAATCTTGCCTCAGCATACATGTACCCCCGCAGTGCTGCAGACACCTTGTGCATAATCAGCCCATGTGTGTCTTAACCTAATCAGGATTCCTTCTTTAGGCCTAGATGGCACAATAACTGAGCCAACAAGACAGGACTAATAACAGCAGTGGGTTCGGAGGTGGAAAATGCTAGTGCAAGTCCTTCCTTGATTACATTCATGGAACAGGAGCTCAAATGATGTCTACTAGCTGTGGCAGCACCACATTCAGAAATAGCATTTCTCTAAGGACAAGATCCTGGGAAGAAGCTGGAAGGACAGCCATCACCTTTATGCCTGCTTTTAAGTGTTGAGAAGCTTCTGGCTGCCCATTGGTTGGATCAGCATGAGTTAGAATGTTACACTAGGATCTGGAAGACCTAGGTTCGAATCCCTACTCTGTCATGGCAGCTTGTTGGGCAATTTTAGTCCAATCATTCTCTCTCAGCATAACCTACATTACAGGCTTGTTATTGTAAGGATAAGATGGAGGAAAGGATCATGATATTGAAAGCTGCTTTGGGTCCTCATTGGAGAGAAAAGCAGATAGATGGAGAGACACATAAAGATTACATGAATCTTTGTCTGCTGCATCAGGGCAAGCAAAGAAGGTCTTTAATTTTCTGTCATTGACATCTGCCAACACATCAAGAGACCCGCATCTCTAAAATTAACACACTTAAATAGACTGTTATCCATAATTTCTGCAACATTCTTCAGTTTACTGAGTGCTTTGCAAGTCCCCGCCTGTTTACCACTACCATTTGTCCTCTGCATGATTCATTATCCATTTAGACACAAGATGTACTTAAAGAGGAACAAGGAATTTGGGATCTGGTAAAGACTTTAAAAGCCACTCAGCATTCCTGAGGACTTCATATTAAATCCTTGTATCATTAGGGGATAGAAGCCCCACCGTCGCCACACATGCTGAGGGGCCGTAGGAGAATGAAATATTTTTCCACATGTAACTTAATTACAAAACCATCCAATCTCAATAATTTTGAAATAATCCTCTCTGAAAAGTCAAGGGAAATTTTTTTTACAAGGCATATAGATCACTGTTAAGATAAAGGGATACGCAAAAAACAAACAAAAAACCCGCTATGTAATACTCCTAGAAACAACCGAACTTTACAATGGCTACAGAACAGTGACTGAGCAAAGGAAAAAGTCTTAAGTCCTGACGTATTAATAAGGTCCATCTTAAATGGAAGCCATTTTCCCTCTTCATTGATTGTGCTTACGCTTCATCTGGCCTGTTGGGTAGCTGACAGTCCATCCGTTCAAGAATCGGGCTATGTTCTCATCTCTGCTTTTAAGGATCACAAAGCAAACAACATGTTATGTCAACAAACTGCTTGCAGGCACTTCCTTGAAGCCCCGATTATCTCATGTGTCACAAGCAGAACTGAATGTTTCCCAGCAACTGCCAACTCTGCCATTTTTGTCCACACAACTCAGCAAAGCAAATGGTGTGACACCTCCACGCAGATGGCATTTCTGTGCAAGGGAAAAGTGTCAGAGGTTCACATGTAACGGCTCAACTAAGAGCACAACCCTGTGGTGGCTGAAGGCGGAGTGGCAAAGATGATGCCGTGACAGCTCCAATGGGCTTTCTAGAAGTGCAGGGAGGGAGGAACAAGCAAAAACCCTCCCCGCCACTGGACAGCCCTCCATGGGACCCAATGACCTCACGCCACCCAAAAGGGTGGCATAAGACCAGAGCCGGGGCAGTGGCACAAACCCAAGGTGGAAGCCAAGTAACATCAGCCCCCCCCCCCGGAACACCCCAGCCCGCTTCCCAACACCAATGTCCGTTCTAGACACCAGTGCAACTCCACAATGCACTGGACTTCTGAGCTGACCGGCCATGGAGCTCAGGTGCACCCAGCCACTGGCGCATTTGCTTCCTGCGCCAACGGGGATGCCCTTTACTTTATCAACTCTATAACGAAAGCAACAGCACTCAGTTTGCCAGATCTGAGTAAAGCTATTAATGACAGGACATTTTGAAGGACTGATTTACAGGTCAGAAGCAACTTGACAGTTTACATTTACATTAGTCAGAAGCAACTTGACAGCACTTAACATGTGTGCACTTTGTGTGCAAAAAGGTGTTTCCCAGCACTCTAATTCGATTTAGTTGCTGGATTTTGAGTTTTATCTCTGGTTCTTTTTTCCTCATCTTTTTTTGAATGAAAAAAAAAATAAGAAAACATAACAATTGAAACAACCCTTTAATACAGGCCAGTATTATTGCTGTCTCCCCACTGCAGATGGGATCTGGGGCCCAAAAAGCCTTGGTGAAGGCATCCTCGTGAGTCTGTGATGGGATCTAAACCAGTGACCTGGTAAAGGATTGCTCTGGCAGCATTCACATGCAGATTTTCTCCCTGCATGGAAAGGAGGAAGTTCCCACATTGAAAGAGAATATCCACCTGACTTCCTGTTGATTTCCAAGAATGGCATGTTCCTGGGGCTTCCCTTTTTAATTTAATGGAAAAGACCCAACTTATTTTGAACACCTAATTTGTTGGAAAGCACCTAATGTAGTGGTGGCGAACCTATGGCACTCCAAATGTTCATGGACTACAATTCCCATCAGAATGGCCAATTGGGCATGCTGGCAGGGGCTGATGGGAATTGTAGTCCATGAACATCTGGTTCACTACCAAACACAGGTTCACCACCAAACATAGGTTCACCACCAAACTTGTTTGAATCTGTCACCAAGGAGGAATCTGTGGAACAACTGTCCGTGTATCTCCATCGCCAGTGCAGGAAGGGCTGCAAAATTGTGCTCTGCAGGAAGGGCAGGCAAATGGGGGTCTATTGTGGTACTTGAAGAGAACAGCTCCCAGAGACTCCAAGGGACACCTCCCAATCCCTTAGGCTCAGACAAGGGAGGAAGATTTCATGAGGTCTTTGGGCATCCTGAGAATTGATGGGGGAGTGGAGTCACGGAATCCCATCCGGCCCAGAAGCTCCAAGCTGAGGAATAGATGGCTGAGGCTGCTCTATTCCTGAATGGACACCCAGGGAGAAAGAGACAGAGAGAGACAGAAAGCAAGAGAGAAGGAATCTAAGCAGCAACCCCAGAGGAGGGGATAGGAGGACCATGGTGACTCAAAACCACTGCCACCTCAACCTGAGGCTTAAAAGTGGTGGAGGGAAGGATCTGGCCCCAATGCTTCACCCATCCAGGAAGAATGGGATTTTGCAGGCACAGTGGTGCCAGCATGGGGGGTGGGGGGAGTTCAGCAGCAGCAGGAGTTTGGTGGTGGCAGGCTGGGTGCAGCGCCCAGGGCAAGCCCCAGGCACCAAGTCCCAATACACCGCTGTGGTCAGAGGTTCAGCAAGGGCTTGACTCGGGTCAAATGTGGCTTCAGGGGTTTGCTGACTATATTTGACCACTGAAAAAGAAACAAGCAATTGCACTCCAGCTGGTGGAGAATTTGAGTCCACAAATCTTAGGGGAGGGGTTTAATACCATACAAAAACACCACCCTTTTACATATTGTTAAAATAGCTTTCTGTCACAAGGCCTGGGTGCAGCTTTGGACATGAATACTGTATTCTGATATAGGAGGCAAGATTAATTTGCAGATCCCTCTTGGAATGTGCCATTAAGTTCCAAAGCTTCTTTCACTTGAGGATATGATTGAGCAGCCTTCCACGTAAGTTGACAAAAATTAACAGCTTCCCTGTTTACATGTACAAGGTCACACTGATATCATGGTGGAAAGTGCTGTCAAGTTGCAGGTGATTTTGTGTGACCTTAAGAACATAAGAACATAAGAAAGAGCCTGCTGGATCAGACCAAAGTCCATCTAGTCCAGCACTCTGCTACTCACAGCGGCCCAGCAGGTGCCTTTGGGAGCTCACATGCAGGGTGTGAAAGCAAGGGCCTTCTGCTGCTGCTGCTGCTCCCAAGCACCTGGTCTGCTAAGGCATTTGCAATCTCGGATCAAGGAGGATCAAGATTGGTAGCCATAGATCGACTTCTCGATCCTCCTTGTAGGGCTTTCAAGGCAAGATGCAAACAGTTGGTTTGCCATTGGCTGCCTCTGCATAACAACTCCTGGACTTCAACTGCTGGGCTCCCTTACAAGTACTAACCAGCGACAATCCTGCTTAGCTTCTGAAATGAAATGAGATCAGGCTAGCCTGGACCATCCATGTCACGGCAACCAACTGCATCAGTGGGGAAAAGACCATCTTTGTTCCCATTTACAGAAAACTTGTCTTCCTAGTCTCCTGGAGACGATCCCTGCTGAGGTTGCCACAGGCCAGCAGCTCCTTACAACCCTGTGATCTCAGAATGTTCCTATATATTTATCACGGCTGTAGATACTGTCTGCCATTATACTGAGGTTCCACTGGATCCAGCTTAGCTCTTTCCCAGGCGCAAGAATTTTTGGATTGAAATTGTGCTACTCCTGCATGAAAGGAAGTAAAAGCTTGAAGCTATTAAAAAAAATTAATTTGGCAGGATGATAGCTCCTTTTTTTTTAAGGTCGGATGCCCTTTCCACCCACACATGAAACTGGCAGTAGCTTTCTTAGAAAACTTTAATGAGAATTTCAAGTTGACGTTCCCACCAGGCGAGCCAGCATGACATAATAGCTAAGAGCGCAGACTCTAATCAGGAGAACCGGGTTTGTTTCCCCACTTCTTCACATGAAGCTTGCTGAGTGACCTTGGATTAGTCACAGTTTTCTCAGAACTCTCTCAGCCCCACCCACCTCACAAGATGTCTGTTGCGGAGACTTTAAGCCGCTTTGAGACTCTTCAAAGGTAAAGAAAAGGGGATTATCAAAAAACAGCTCTTCTGCAGCAGTGGAAACTCCCCATGCTGTCTCCGGCCCCTTCCGCACCTGCAAAATAATGCGTTTTCAAACCACTTTCACAACTGTTTGTAAGTGGATTTTGCTATTCTGCACAGCTTCAAAGAGCACTGAAAGCAGTTTGAAAGTGCATTATTCTGCATGTGCGGAATGAGCCTCCCTAAAAGTTCCAGCTAAGGGCATCAATTCACATCACACCAGAGTCAGGCGAGTGGGCTACTGTACTTGGGGTACTGTTTTGCTGTACACCTAACACTTTTCCCCAAAAAAATTAAATGGCAGCAGCCATTTACAGAATGAGAACTTATTTTTAGAACACAAATTTTTCATCAAGACAATCCTTGTTAGCTGTAGAAGAAGAGAAGAGTTGGATTTATATCCCCCCATTCTCTCCTGTAAGGAGACTCAAAGGGGCTTACAAACTCCTTTCCCTTCCCCCCTCACAACAAACACCCTGTGAGGTAGGTGGGGCTGAGAGAGTTCAGAAGAACTGTGGCTAGCCCATGGTCACCCAGGTGGAGTGTGTTGGAGTGCATAGGCTAATCTGAATTCCCCAGATAAGCCTCCACAGCTCAAGCGGCAGAGCGGGGAATCAAACCCAATTCTTCCATATTAGAGTACACCTGCTCTTAACCACTATGCCACTGCTGCTCTCTCGGAAGCTGTACATGTGGCAAAGTAGTGAAGTCAGGATGTACTGTGGCTAGTTCCTCCATGACATCTTTACAACCACCAACCTAGAACATGTAAACTGGTGAGGGAAGGAATCTTGCTTCGCCTGCTAATGGTGTAGCCCAGGGGTCTGCAACCTGTGGCTCTTCAGATGTTCATGGACTACAAATCCCATCAGCTCCTGCCAGCATGGCCAATTAACCATGTGGGCAGGGGTTGATGGGAATTGTAGTCCATGAACATCTGGAGAGCCACAGGTTGCAGACCCCTGGTGTAGACCTACCTAGAGCAATAATTCATACCAAACATATAGCACTGAAACGAGACAGCAAAAGGAGCTGAGAGAATACCTATGTGAGATAGTTTTTTAAAAAAACAAACAAACCTTAGATACACATACCACAATTTAGGAAGACTGGTAACCTGGAACTTGCAGGATTCTCTGCACCAGCTCTTGACAGAGGAAGGGACTTTAGGAAAACCACAGCCAGCAAGGAAGGATCTCTACGCACATTATACAACACAGTTCAGGTCCAAGTTTCCCATACCACGACTGGTATAATAGTCACACGGGATTTACAAGTTTTCCTCACTTACCCTGTGTGCAGTGTCCTATTCATATTGTGACTGCAGTGTGCACAGAGATAAAATTTTAAATTTTACACTGAAAAATCAATTTTAATTTATTATTTTTAATATCTTGTTTTTGTTAGGCGCTATATAAAACATATATACTGGGATGTAAATAAGACTGTATGAATTGATAGTAGTTCTGTGTATGTGTGGGCTGTTTATTGATCTCTACAGAGGGTCCAGTAGAATCAAAATGCATCAAGTCTTTTTAGGTCTTTTTTGTATTACATTCTGAGATGTTGTGACTTTGATCTTTACAATTCAGGCTTTGTCGTTGGTTGTGATATGTTTTGTGATATGGTTTCTCCCTCCTACGTGTGAAGCCTGTGGGTGATCTTGGGCCAGTCACAGTTCTCTCAGAACTCTCTTAGCCCCATTTACTTCACAAGGTATCTGTTGTGGGGACAGGAAGTAAAAGGTGTTTGTAAGCTGCTTTGAGATTCTTTACAGGGCAGAAAGGTGGAATATAAATCCAAACTCTTCTGATGTTGATGATGATATTAGGACTGAAGAAGGAGGGTTTGACTCCAATCAGAAGTGAGGCCATCCTACCTAGTTAGAGTAAGCCCAGCCTATAAGACTTGACTAAGCCCAGCCTGTAAGAAATTTCAAAAACTGACTGGTCCAACCATTACTGAGTTAAACTGTGTTTTAGTGATATTGTTATTGAATGCCCAGATCTCCAACATGTGCATCAGTGCTTCTGTGTCAAGAGTTACACATCCACACAAGGGCCTTGTTAATGTGAGCACATGACGCACATTTTTCTCAAAAGCCCCCTCCACATACTAATTGAACCAGATTAAGCAGAGTAACTTTTTCCATCCTCCATCAAACAGTACCTCACAAATCAATCCTGACACACCTTAAAAACTGTGTGTGTGCAAACACAGGTAAGAAAGCATCTGAGTCCACTCACGAAACATGATCAAGGAAACTGGGACTCCCAAAAACTATATAATTCCAGCTCTTATACATTCTCCAAAAAAACTAATTGGATTTTACAAACATCCATACAACAGAATTAGCTCCGGCACATGTCATTGCTGTCTCAAACTGTTTATTTCTGAAATATTTCTGAAAAAGGAAACAGTTCACAATGCATTTTAGATCACGCAGAGCAAAACCAGCGCATTCTCCGCTAAATCTGACCTTACACGAAAGTTGTGTTCATAATTTTGGGCTGCATTCCAAGGCAAACACATGGCTTTCACAAGGAGCAAAAGAACCCCTGACTGAGCGTTGCTGGGATTTAAACTAGGAACTCGAACATGCTAACCCTCAGCTGTCCTAAATGAGGAAGCAGTTTCCACACACCAATGGAGACAAATGCTTTTTAAAAAAGACTTCCCTTCCTTGAGGGGATGGCACCCTCCCATCTCCTCGCTTGCTTTGTGTTCACAAACGTTTGCATCGAAAGCCCTGTGCCGGTCGCCGTTCCGCAAAAAATGTTCTTTCCCAGGAGAAAAAGTCAGATATAAGAAACAGACAAAACCGTCAGCCTCAGCGTCATAAATAAAGGATCTGCTCCATATAATCTGTCACTGAGATATAAAAAGCAGTAACGGGGGACATGTTGAACGTAACTCCATCTAGGAGCGATTCTGTTACTCACCCTTCATCTGTCTGCTGTCTCTGGGACAAGCCTGAAGAGGCTCAGGTTTCTGGCTTTCAGTTTCCTCCATTTGTCCCAGCCTACTTTTCAAAACGGCACAAGCTTTCGATTCAACTGGTTAAAAAAACTTGCACCTTTGCAAAACTGTGCGATCCCTGCCTCCGGGAAGAGAAGGGGAAACTGATCCTCCCCTCCTAACAGCACCAAGTTCCTTTCAAAAGTGAGCGGCGTTCCAGCAGGGAAGGAGTCCCTCTGAAACAAGTCATGGTTTTCAGCGGATGAGTGTGGGCAGTGCTCTCCAAAGCCTTCGCTGCTCCAGCAGCTGTTGCTGGAAGCTCCCCCACCCAGCCTCTATCGGTGAGGCCCCCAACAGGTGATGGATTTGTCTGGGAGAAAGACTCGAACCTAGTGGTTTTCCCTGGCTTGAGAATGCAGCCCAGCCTTTCCCCCAACAAGCCATTCTGGAGGGGGAAAATTTTTAATGTATGATGACAGGCCTTAAACTGCCGGAATTCAGTGTCCACAGCACATCCATACACTCATTTGGAAATAACTCCCGCTGAAATCAGCGGGGCTTGCTACTGAGCAAACGGGTAGAGGATCAGTAGGCCAAAGTCCTCGAAAGTGGCGTTCATGTAAACACTGTTCGGAAATTCTTTTAGCATTCTAAATTGCATATTGATAATGAGTTTATTCATTTATATTAATTAGATGTTTTATATCCAGATTTCCCCCCCAATGAGAACACAAAGCAGTTTACCCTGTCTTTTCCTTTCTCCCATTTTATCCCTACAACAACAACCCTGTGAAGTGGGTTAGCCAGAGAAAAAGTGATTTGCCCAAAGAACTTCCATGTCAGCGTGGGAATTCAAACCTGGACATCCTAGGTCTCAATCCAGCACTCTAACATATACCATCTCTTTAGGATTCACATTGCTTAATCCTATAAATGCTTATGGAGAAGTAAGAGTCATTGACATCCATAGGATGTTGTATTGTAGCTGGGTATAAGTTCTAGGAGTGAGAAATTCCTGGAGGTTTGGAAACGGAGTCTAGGGAGGGGGGGATGTGTGCAGGGCATAACAAAGAAGAGTTTGGATTTATACCCCGCTTTTCTCAACCTTTAAGGAGTTCCAAGGTGGCTTAGAAATTCCTTCCCTTCCCCTCCCCTAACAAGCACCTTGTGAGGTAGGTGGGACTGTGAGAGTTCTGAGAGAACTGTGACTAGCCTAAGGTCACCCAACATGTGTAGAAGTCAGGAAACCAACCCAGTTCACCAGATTAGAATCTGCTACACATATGGAGCAGTGGGGAATCAAATCAAGTTCTCCAGATTAAAGTCTGCCACTCTTAACGACTACACTGGCTTCAATGCTATTATAGTCCACCCTTCAAATTAGACATTTTCTCCAGGCGAACCTATAGCCGTCACATGGAGAGCAGTTGTAATTCCAGGAAATCTTCAGGAGGTTGGAAATGCTACCACTATCTTCAAGACTAGAGTTGCCAATCTACCAGGACAATTACCCTGGTCTTCTCCTGTGTCTTCTTGACAGCAGCCTGGTGTATAACAATCAGCAGGCAGAGGCGTAGCAAGGGGGGAAAGTGCCAGGCGCCCTGGTGCGTCCTCCAGCCCACCCCGGAATGCCCCTGCCACGCTCCCGGAATGTCCTTGCCATACCCTCAGAGGGGTGCACGGCCGGTGCGTCGCACACCTCCCAGCCCCCTTGGAGCTTCGCCTCTGTCAGCAGGTGACACTTTTTTAAAATAGCATTGGGGTGAATATTACTTCCTGTTAATAACTTGTAGATCTAGCAGCTGTTAAAGACTCAGGACACCTAACAGCAGCTGATCACTCAGGAGAGATTAAAATGTAAACTTTGAGAATGGACTACATAGATTTGCTGGGAAATTGGGAGCACCCCCCCCCCCCATGCATCCACCAGCTCTCAAGCAGACTTGCGGCTCAAAGTTTTGCAGAGCAATTCAGGAAAGTACTCTGCTTCCCACCAGTTAGGGCAAACTTCTCTATAAAGTTGTGCATGTTTCCACTTTACAGAACGGTGGATCCTGAGTACATTAATATTCCTGGCAGAGAAGTCCCCTGTGTTTTATGGTGCATATTTTCAAATGAAAGCATTATGTAAATCTCACAAGATTCATCCTGCGTTGATTATTTTCCTCTCTTAGTTCACAGAGAAACAGGTTGGTGCTGGGTTTCCAGGCTACACAGGGCTCCGGTGCTTTTCAGAGCGCTGTATGAAGGGGACCTCATGCAGGTGTGTCTTCAAAGAACTTCAAAACTGTAGAACTGCACACCTCTGCTGGTGGTTGGTATCAGAGTTCTTCAGAAATTAGAGTTTTATGATGGGTAACATCTGGCAGTACTATGAAGAATTAAATTAAGATTTATAAATTACCACCTTAGTGAAATCTAGAAAAGAAGAAGATGCTAAAAGATGCCAAGCAATGAACCAGAAGCAAATTACCCAGGCTGATATGGTATTGGAAGCTAAAATAGGCAAAAGCAGATAAATGAATACCTTACAGATACAGGCTTGGCAAACTTACTGGGCCACTAGCAGAAAAATGATGTTTAAAAGGGTGCATTAGCCAATTTGGGCTAATGGTTAGAACATCAGACTAGGATTTTAGATCCAGGGTCAAATCATCTCTCTGAAATGGAAGGTTGATGGGTGACCTTTGGACACTTTCACAGACACTTTGTCTAACCTACCTCACAAAGGCCTCTTCCGCACATGCAGAATAATGCATTTTCAATCCACTTTCAATGCAGTTTGCAGCTAGATTTTACTGTGCCGAGTAGCAAAATCCACTTGCAAAACATTGTGAAAGTGGATTGAAAGTGCATTATTCTGCACGTGCGGAAGGGACCAAAGTTGGGAATAAAATGCAGGAAAGGAGAATTATGGAGCCAGTTTGGGTCCCAACTGGAGAAGAAAGTGGGACACAAATGAAATATATAACTAAATAAAACCAAGTCAGTGGAAGCACTTACGGATTGCAATCTACAAATCTTAAATCTTGAATTATGTCTCAGCCGAGGACTAGCATAGAATCATAGAGTTGGAAGAAACCCCAAGGGCCATCAAGTCCAACTCTAATCCCCTGCAATGCAGGAACACACAGTCAAAGTACTCCTGCCAGCCTCTCTTTAAAAACTTCCAAAGAAAGTGCGACCGCACTTGGAGTACTGTGTTCAGTTCTGGTCGCCACATCTCAAAAAGGATATCGAAGAGATAGAAAAAGTGCAGAGAAGGGCAACGAGGATGATTGAAGGATTCCTTATGAGGAGAGGCTGCAGCGTTTGGGACTCTTTAGTTTGGAGAGGAGACGTCTGAAAGGGAATGTGATTGAAGTCTATAAAATTATGCATGGGGTAGAAAATGTTGACAGAGAGAAATTTTTCTCTCTTTCTCACAATACTAGAACCAGGGGGCATTCATTGAAAATGCTGGGGGGAAGAATTAGGACTAAGAAAAGGAAACACTTCTTCACGCAACGTGTGATTGGTGTTTGGAATATGCTGCCACAAGAGGTGGTGATGGCCACTAACCTGGATAGCTTTAAAAAGGGCTTGGACAGATTTATGGAGGAGAAGTCGATCTATGGCTACCAATCTTGATCCTCCTTGATCTCAGATTGCAAATGCCTTAGCAGACCAGGTGCTCAGGAGCAGCAGCAGCAGAAGACCATTGCTTTCACATCCTGCATGTGAGCTCCCAAAGGCACCTGGTGGGCCACTGCGAGTAGCAGAATGCTGGACTAGATGGACTCTGGTCTGATCCAGCAGGCTAGTTCTTATGTTCTTATGTTCTTAAAGAGACTCCACCACACTCCGAGGTAGTGCATCCCACTGTCGAACAGCCCTTACTGTCAGGAAATTTTTTCTGATGTTCAAGTAGAATCTCTTTTCCGTTACCTTGAACCCATAACTCCAGGTCTTAGTCTCTGGAGCAGCAGAAAAAAAGCTTGCTCCCTCACCAACATGACATTCCTTCAAATATCTAAACATAGCTATCAGGTCACCTCTTAACCTTCTATTCACCAAACTGAACATACCCAGCTCCCTAAGTTTCTCCTAATAGGGGATGGATTCCAATGACAATTTCGCAAGAATGATTATCTACCCCATACTATCTGTCCCCTCTCCATCTTTCAAGTTTGAGAGGGATATGGTTTCAATATCAGTTGTTTCTGGAAGTATATGACTAGAGTTGCTCAAATGGAAGAAGAAGTAGAAAGTCCAGTTTGCATATTAGACCGCAACAAACCCACGTTTGTCACTGAGTATATGTATCTCTGCAGAGAGATTCCTCCAGTTCTGGGTTTCAGGGCCAAACTGAACACTGTAAGGGAGATCTGAGCATAGATCTCCGAAAACCAAAACTGAAAAAGTAGCTGGGTAGAAGAAAGAGTTGGATTTGATAAGGAACAGTTTGATTCTTTCCCAACATTTGAAATAAAAGTTTAAATTTTGGCAGAACGTTAATTTTTACAGTAAAAATCCTAACCACAGATGTTTTCGTTTGGACCATCTTTGCATTATTTTTAAATAATATGCTGTTTTGTCAAGTTTATTCCCAAAATATTTCATTGGATTTAAAGTCACATGGATTTAAGCAACCTGTAATTTTAGTAATATCTTCTTCGAGGTTTGCTAAGAATTTCAAAATTATTTTAGCCTTCTTCCTATTTATTTTATAGCCTGAAAGGGATCCAAATTTTTCAATTTGTTCTTTTAGATATTGCATCAACAATTGTGGATTGTCAGAGAAAAGCACCAAAAATGTTGATCCTATAATTAGTTCTCCTGTATACTGTCCTAAATAAACTGTCCTCAGTGAAACATGAACTATGAAGGACCAGTCTATATTATCAAACTCAACAGTATCTAGAAAAATCTTATACCATCATTTTTCATCTAATCCAAATATAATACTACAATGATTTCAATTAGTCAACTGACTCAGACATTACAGCCTATTGACTACTTTATACAACAGAAAGTTTAGACATTTCAGTCAATTCAGATAATCCAAGTAATTATTGATTGAATCTCTGAGACTTCTCATTTAAATATACAGTAATTCATGTCTTGGGCAAGGCAACCTTGGAAGGGGTATAGTTGACATTATTTCTGTTTGGCTTGGTACCTTAGCTTTTGGTTCCACTGGGATTATTAGGTTCTGTAATGATTCTATTGGGCTTGTTGTGTTGGTTCTTCCATGGGAGGCATGATGGGACCAGTGATTGATGCTTGCAGGCATGGCTTTTGCCCTGGAAGAAGGTTGGAGGGTTTTTCCCCACTCCATAAAGGATAGCTGGGAGCACCCTGTTCAGGGGCCCATTGAATTGGACATTCAAATCCTGCTTTTCCTTAACAAATGTTAGTTTCCTTTCCTTTCCCGGGAGCAACTCTAGTTTAGAAGCACTCAAGAGGAACAAACCAGACTAAACACAACAATAAGTATGAAATCATCCAAGATGTACGATCTTTGTACATCATAAGAATGACAAACAGTCTAATTAAACAACCATGGTTTCAGATCTTGATTTCACAAACCGTAATTAACCATACTATGATAGGGTTTCCAACCCTGGGATAATCACGCTAACCATTGTTAGTTTAATTAATCCATGGCTCCATGTTATATCTGAACAAGGCTACAAATGAGGAAAACTGGCATATGGATAAAACAGCCCATGCATCTTCAACGCCTCCTACTATGAACAGGTTTCATTTTGACTTGAAATTCCCTTGTCTGAATAATGTATAGGTCAGTCTCTTGAGGAAAATAACTTACTCTTTTTTGCTGGAGAGAAAAACTTTTCTCGTTCCCATTGAAAGAGGCAAGAGTCATTTGATTGAATCATAAGAACACACAACGACTCTGCCCATTTTTTTCACTTCGTTTCTCTTCTGCTATCTGGAGAGTGTCTCACAAGAGGAACCTTCCCCATTTATTATGTGACAGGGAGGACTGAAAGCAAAAGTTTTTGGTAAAAACCTCTGGAAGGCAGAAAGCCAGAGAAAGAGAACTATGCATACAGCCAACCAATCTCTTTGACTAAAATAAGCAAGATGAGATGTAGCCACTGACAAATGGTGGGTCAAGGTCCAACTTGACCCACAAGGTAGAATAAAGAAAGTAGCCCTTATTTTCTGATTTCTTATGGAGAAAGTTTCTCTGGCCCATTATACATGGGTGCTCTGGCCCACGCTGAAGGGAGATTCTTTTGGCGGCAGAGCTTCTGTTACAGATGCCTTGTCTCATTGAACCATTGTGTGGTTGCAGGGTGACTAAGAATACATGCATCAATGTCATGATGACACAACTGGACCAAACACCTGGGCTCCCATATTACAATAACAAGCTTGTCTGCAATATTTTGGTGATCCACATAAAGCATGCAGACAGGAGCAGTTCAGTAGGAGTCACCTGTAGATAAGGGAAGACAATTACTTCTCGCCCCCTAAAGAAGAGAAGAGTAAGACTCATGAAACTCCACCATCCCAGATTGTGTAACCATTGCACATTTTTTTCATGTGGATTTCACACCAGCTGGGGACAACTCCTACATTTTGCTGTTTTAGGACTCTTGGCAGTATCCCTGATCTACAGCAGCTCTGCAGACTGAATAGACTCATCGCAGCATGTATACATTTAGATACATTTAGATATGGCAGAAAACCGCTCCAATCAGCTCCTTACTTAGCAAAGCCCTGGAAATATTTGCACAGTGAGGCATCTGAAACAAGGAGCTGCTGCATTTCCATTGGCAGGACGCTACCCTCACAGCTTTGGCGAAACAAAACAAATCCGAGGGATCACAGGCAGGTCTGCTGATGGGCTGCTTTTCTTTTCTAACACGCTGCTAATGCTGAGGCGCTCCTGACAGCCCTGAGCCAGCAAAACGATGGATTCCACAGCCGCTTTTGATTGTTTAACCATTAACTAGCTCACTCAACCTTAAGCCTGTTAGATATGTTCATATTGTGTACAGCACAATGTCACAACAGTAATTGGCAGGAGTTGTAAGTATGGGGTGGAAAGAGAATTTTCCTGACGGAGGGGAAGTGGGGAGAGTCACATACCATTGGTTTCCTAAAACCTGATTCATTACTAATTTTGATATATTGTTTTACACTGCCGGGTTCTATTCTTTTTGTGATCCCCTTGCTGGGAGGAAACCATTTGTTCATTGGGGTGCTGTATGGTTTCCAGGTTGTATGGCTGTGCTCTAGTAGCATTTTCTCCTGACGTGTGTATATATACTCCACTTGCTTTACTACCATCCGATGTTCTGAAGATGCCAGCCACAGTATGGTGACCAAACGTCCCACTTTTGGCATCAGTCCTGCCTTAAAACAATTTGTCCCCCGCGGGTTTTTTGAACCGTCCCGATTTTTGCACTGCCTTCTGGGGCGAGCTCCAGAAGGCAGTGCAGCCTCATGCTATAAAGTCGAGTGCACTGCTCTTCTGGCCCCCCAGAAGGTAAGCCCTGTGGTTGCGCAAGATGTATTGCCCTGGCCAGCCAGCCGGGTCCCAGTTTACAAAGGTGACAATCTGGTCACCTTAAGCCACAGATGCAAGCAAACTGTCAGGAGAAAATGTTACTAGAACACGGCCACGCAGCCCGGAAACCACACAACACCCCAGTGATTCTGGCCGTGAAAGCCTTCGACAATACATTTGTTCGTTCATTTTCATTTACAGTCCACTTTTCTCACTGGGACTCAAGGTATATTACAAGCAGAATACAACTACTCACTCAATCAATTAGCCAATTACAAAACAACAACATTTGTATTGTTGAAGTCTTTCATGGCCGGAATCACTGGGGTGCTGTGTGGTTTCCGGGCTGTATGGCCGTGTTCTAGCAGCATTCTCTCCTATTGTTAGCTGTGTTAGGAGAGAATGCTGCTAGATTCCGGCCATACAGCCTGGAAACCACACAGCACCCCAACAACATTTGCGTTTCACAGCAAAGATTCCTAGTAGAACAACATTGTGCAAGTGGGATTGAGACTGAAGAACTGGAGGAAGGACACAGTATCCCCATAAAGGTAACTCCCAAGCTGATCCAGCACATGATTGGCCAGTTGTCATTTTTACCTGACTGCAGGTAATCTTCATTTTTCATTTCTTATGAGGAAAGGTGTCACAGTGGAAGACGCAGGAGAGGTAGGCCTGCAGGTACGTCTATGTGTAAAGTGCCATCAAGTTGCAGCCTTCCTGGATTTAAAAGGGGCATTTGACTCCATATCTAGAGCCCTACTGTGGAGAAAATTGACGGCGTTACACATGGACCCCAGACTACTGTTTCTTATAAAACAGCTACACACTTGCACTAGCTGCAGAATAAGAGCCGCAACAAAAGGACCGCTCACAGAAAATATCATCACAACCAGAGGGGTCAAACAAGGCTGTACATTGGCCCCCACTTTGTTCAATATATTCCTTTAGTGATCTAGTGCCAACCCTCCAGCCGCCAATGGGCATTCCAACCAAGCACTAAACACGCGTCTTCAAGTACTGCATATGCCGATCTAATAATCGTCTTTCTTTCCCACACTAAAGTTGGCCCCACTCGCTTCCCCAAATCGCTGTGCTGAATATTGTAAGAGGAAACTAATGGTAATTAACTATGAAAAAAATAAAATAATGTCTTCGCTAGAAGACTTCTATCAAGGCACATGCCAGACCATCATCAATAACAGACCCATAGAACAAGCTAACCAGTTCAAACATTTGGGCTTAACTCTACTAGCAACCTTAAATTAAGGTACATAGGAAAATTAGCACTTCGCCGTGTTAACAACAGTGCCCCTAGCAATTCAGCTTTTTCACTGTGGGCCACTGGTATATACCATCCGCATTGAAGGTGTTCAATGCTACGCGTTCTCAGCTCCTCTATGGAGCACCTATTTGGACTGAATGCAAACAAAATGAAAATTACGCCCAGTCCCCGCTTTCTTTCCACAAAATTCATGGGCTTACCAAATTGTGTCATGTTCTTATGTTTAGAACTCGGCAAATATCATATGCCACGATGGCCCTGGCTGGAGAACTGTCAGGATACTGGTTTACGATCCACTATTTGCAGGATCAATTCCAGTTTGTTAACTACAAGCTCAATATGCAAATTCTAGGTGGCTGGGAAACTAGTTGAGGGAAAAAATCCTCAAATACCGCTTTTCATTAGAGTCATAGTCCTCTTTCCTTATCAGAAGCATTATAGCTGCTTGAAAAACTAAGCTATTAGACAAGAGTATCGATATGATAACAGCTGCTAGGAACGGTTCCCTCGACCCTGCTTATTCCAATTGAACAAGGACCACATACAATTATTTACAGTGGATCACCAACCCTAAATTAAGAAGAGCTTTAACACTGGCCAGATTCAATCTAATGCCTTCTATGCAGCTCTATGGCAGATATCAACAAATTGATAAAACAGAGGAGGCTATGTCCGCAATATGGGTCGCACACTGATCATACCCTCTTCATTGTGTAAGGTTTGCAAAATCAGAATGTCACAATTCAATCTCTATCCCATTTCTGTATAACAATCTAACTGGATGCTCTTAAGATGTCTTATGCTTTTTGAACAAATATGGATCCCATTGCGTGTGAGAATGTAAAGGTAAATTTCTGCTAACAATAATAATACGAAGTCTAGATGAATACCAACCAATGTCTATGTATGACCCCATATAGCCAGCAGTAATTTTGCTAGCTTCTGTCAGTATCCGATGACGTTTAAGTGAGTTAACTTAGCTGAAGGAATGTCCTATAGTTACAGAAGGACCATGTATATATTTTAGTATTTAGTATTTTAGTACCAGTGTCTATAATTGTGAGCAATAATGGGCAAATTTTGTATGCTGATTTTGTATGTTTATTTTATGCCAATAAAGGCTTGTGACTGACTAAAAGTCACAGCTGACTTATAGTGATCCTGAAGCGTTTTCAAAGCAAGGGATGTTCAGAGGTGGTTTGCCAATGCCTGTGTAGACTGACAGAGCTCTGACAGAATTGGGACTGGCCCAAGGTCACCCAGTAGGCTTCATGTGGAGGAGTGGAGAATCAAATCGAGACTAAACTTTAAGTTTTTTTAATATATCCTCAGAGTTAAAGCTTAGTCTCTTGATTTAAATATTGTCAAAATATAAATATTTCACACGATTCCTGCTTATACCTCCTTGTTTAAAGATGCCCCCACCATGCCCAAGAACTCTGAGAAAGAAGAAAAACTCATGCATTATTACTGTCACTCTTCCCCATGTCTGCCCCTCAAGGGAAATGTTTAATTGCTTATAGAATGGGGACACTTTGCCTGCAATATGGCAGCAGGGATCCCCTGGCTCCAGGTACAGTCCTTGAGAATTTCTTCCAGTTGAATGAGAGAGAATGCTTTCCTATTGAAATGAATGGAAATGAACTGTATTAAAGATAGGGGAATGCTTACCAAGATGGGAAAGGTCTTGGGGCTATAAATGAAGGCTAGGGCAAACCATGGTTTGTGCAATATCTGAGCACAGACACTGAGTAAGGAATAGCTTTCAGTTTTTTGCCCCCACGAAAAGCCATAAATCATCTCAGTTACGTTTTAAATTCTGCCCAGGTTTCTCCAACGGTTTAGAGGAAAAGACAGATTGGATTTTTCCACCTAGAGATCAAACTGTGAAGATGTGTATAAAATCTGAACTTCTAAGTAATACATTTTCAGTATAGCATATAGAGAATTTCTTTCTTCGTTTCTACTCAAGAACGGCATACGCTGTTCCTTGAAACAGCAAAAACAGAAACTGCATGTTATTTTATCAAGAGGGCTAACTAATATAGAACAGGGTAATGAATGACAATGATCTTGCAGCTTAGACCCATGTTGACGTATCTCCTTATTCTCTTTTCTGGCACCTTAAAGTAAATGTCCAAGCACACTGGTAGTCATTAATCAAGAAGAGAAATAAACCTGGGGCTTCAGATTAGAGCACTTGGTTTCTGGGACATACAAAAATCATTCTTCAAGACAGGTTACTGCAATCAGATCTGGTGTTACCAGCATCACAGCTAAAGGAATGCTCTAATTAGGTCATTTACAACTAAAAAGAGGTTTGGTGTTCACGGCAACGAAAAATTTAAGGTCTAGTAGGACTTGCGTTTTAGTGGCAACTGTAAAAATAGCAATTGGTTAACTAATGCTGATTGATTTGAAGGAGTAAATGTTACAATTGATAGTGTTACGCTTAAAGAAGCTATGGATACCCAATTTATGTGGAAAGGGATAAAACGAGACATCTTAGATAGCCTCTCAAATTAACAAATCCATCAAATTCCTTGTACTGGGAAATGTTGGCAAATGAGGCACCTGTTAGATGACCTAATGATTAATACTTGTGGAAACACTACAAACTACACTATTCTTTTCTGAGCTTGTGTGGTGCAGTGCTCAAATGCTGCAGACTCTTATCTGGAGAACTGGGTTTGATTCCCTACTCTTCCACATGAGTGGCAGACTCTAATCTGGTGAACCAGATTTGTTTCCCCTCTACTACGCATGAAACCTCCCATGTGACTTTGGGCTAAGTTACAGTTCCATCCGAACTCTTTCAGTCACTCCCACCTATTTCACAAGGTGTCTGCTGCGAGGGGAGGAAGGAGATTGTAAAGGCAGAGAAAAGCAGGGCATAAAAACTAACTCTTCTTGGGCAAAAAATCCCGCAATTATAAGAACAAACCCTTTGTTGCAATGCAGTTAAAATGACTCTGCTGCAATTAGGCCAAATCAGTTTAAATAATTATTTTAGCTTAACTCAACCAGAGTATGGACAGTGCGCACCGAGCTGACTGAAAACAGAAAAGGAGATTAGAATAAATAGAAAGGTGACAGATCTGCCTGCAAAATTTATTGCTACACTATATTACAATGGAGCAGTCTATGAATATAGCAGGATGAAATGATGAAATGGTGGGCATTACTTCAGGCTGCAAGTAGCGCAGATTTTTAAAAAAATTCTTTACTTTGTTAAAAAAAAGTTCCCCACAAGTAAAATGCTAGCATTTTAGGGAATATGGTTCTGTCCCACTGTCCTCCCTGCTGTGTTAGACTTCCTGCTTTCAGAATCAATTATGATCCAGCATGTAACTGTTGCAATCGCACAATTAAAGCTATTTTCAGCTGTACTTTTGCCAGACACAAAATTCATCATCGTGTAGAAGAAAATGACCTTTTGTTTAGACGAAGATCATCCTTTTTGTTCTTGGCAACTGAAGTAAATCAAGAATTTAAGC
Organism: Sphaerodactylus townsendi; assembly: GCF_021028975.2. Classification (NCBI taxonomy): domain Eukaryota; kingdom Metazoa; phylum Chordata; class Lepidosauria; order Squamata; family Sphaerodactylidae; genus Sphaerodactylus; species Sphaerodactylus townsendi. The sequence continues at coordinate 57,129,543 of NC_059435.1, read as the reverse complement.
CAATAAAATAGCAGCTCCCAGGTGGGGAAAGAGCAGGTAGGAGGGTAAATTGAAGCTTCGAGCTTTGAGAAACTGCTTTAAGTATCAGCTGGCAAATCTCAGGCACAGGAATGGAAATGCATTTTGAAACCCAACTGCAGCATCCTGGAGTTATTCTTCCCTGCAGCATTTAGATTTGGAAAAATCAGACTAATGTGTCCAAGGCGGAACTGTTCTATTTAAATGTTATTTTGATAACACAATCCATGCAACAGCTTTTACTAGGATGAATCCAGTGACACACATGACTCTTGTAACATTGTGCAAGCTTTTGAATTCATCCGAACTCTTGTCAGGTTAGGTGCTACAAAATAAAAAAAGGAGAAACAGTGTTACCTGATTTGAAGACCTTGTTATGCCAGTATATCTTGGAAGCTTTGGCAAACAAGGAAGAGTCAGGTTTCAAGCTGAAGTAGGCCCTGGGCCATTACTTGAAACTGGACTCTTTGCTTGCCAGAAAATCCCACACATGCTGGCATGACAAGGTTTTAAAATCATGACCTCAAAAATCTGTTTTCCTTCTCTTTGATGAAGAATCTGGTGCATTTGGAAACTTGCGCACTGTTATGTGTCACTGGGTTTGTCTTAATCAGAGGCGTAGATCCAAGAGGGCGGTGTGTGTGACCCCTGTGTGGGTGTGGTGGGGGGTTCCGGGGCAGGGTGGGGTGGGGTGGGACGGAGGCAGAGGACGCACCAGTGCACTGGGCGCTTTTCCCTCTTGCCACGCCTCTGATCTTAATCAAAGGTATTCCATGGATTCCATTCTTGGCTTTCTGGATTTTGCAGCTGGACCAACAAGACAGTCAATATCAAGCTGCCTCATATTACGTCAGACCATTGGTTTGTTAAGGTCAGTACTGTCTGCTCTGACTGGCAGCACTTCTATGCATTCTGTGCTGGAATTATACATAATTAAGGCAAACTGTACCATTTTTACACATGACAGTGTACACAGAGTTATCCTGAAATTATCAGGGATGCCAACCTCCAGGTGAGGCCTACAGCCATGCTGGCAGGGGCTGATGGGATTTGTAATCCATGAACATCTGGAGAGCAGCAGGTTGCAGACCCCTGGCCTAGAGGAATACCAGAATCATAATGAATTTCCAGGCTATACCGATCAGTTTCCCAGAGAAAATGGCCACTTTGGAGGACGGATGCTGGGGCATTATACCCTGCTCCCCAAATTCTGCCATCTCCAGGCTCCACTCACAAATCTCCAGGAATTTCCTAACCCAGATTTGGCGGCCATCGTTTGTTTCCACATGGGGAGAAGTCCCATAGCGGAAGCAGCCCATAACAGAGAGCCATTCCAGAGTACATAAATAGCAAACGGGCATTTTAGTAAGGGAACAATGTTTCAGTCTATGTCTTTCCATTGATTATGGATGGAGCCTGATTCCTGCTTGAGAAGTCAAGGGCAGAAAAAGCTTCTCTTTGCAACACTTTGTTTCGGGCTTTGTCTGAACTCCACCTACAAAAAGACTGGCATTGAAGACCTTCCTCCCGTTTGTAAATATATACACAGGGACATCACAAACTTGCTCCCACACTCCCTACCTTTGGTAAACTTCCAGAGAAAGAAAGAGAAAGAATGCCTCTTTGATCCTTCCCACACTGTACTGATAATTAAACTGCTTGATTAGGGAGAAGGCAACCACAGCTAACAATAGATGTGCTCATATCCTGTTCAAATTTACATGAACAAAGGCAGTGGAGAAAGCTGCTACCTCCAGCCTTTCGCACGCCAACTCATACCCCCTTGAACCAGGCAGACAGGTTCATCTGGTCAAATAATATCAGGAAGCCTCGAGCTTGTGCCCATACTCAGTATGAACTTATCTCATTTGTCACTTCTGCAAACACTTTTCTTGCACAAATTGCCCCGTAATCCCATTTATCTTCACAACAATTCCAAGAGCTAGCTGGGCTTCGCTTATAGAACACGGACAGGAAGACGCCCACATACCCACCCATCGATTCTTCAACCGAGATAGGAATTTTAATTCAGGGCTGATTGAACCAACTTGCAGAGCATATTCGTTCGCCATGTTCAGTGGCACTTATTTACTGGATTGCAGCCTTAAATTCATAATACAGACAGCAATCCTAAACAGGTCTGCTTGTAAGTAATCTCCATGTTGCATAATGGGGTGAATCCATAGACTCTTAGGCAGCATCCATGGACATAAAACATGCAATAGGCCTGGCTATTTAAAACAGCTGTATCTCCCATAAAGATATAAAGAACTATCATCTGTCAAGGCAGTGATTCAGCTAGCCCAGTGCCGTCCACTGTAATTGGCAGCAGTTCTCCAGCATCTTGGCAAGAAGTCTTCCTACACCTGTTGCCTTAGATAATAGGTGTCAAACTCGCAGCCCTCCAGATGTTATGGACTACAGTTCCCATCATCCCCTGCCAGCATGATGCTGCCAGGGGATGTTGGGAACTGTAGTCCTTAACATCTGGAGGGCCACGAGTTTGATACCTGTGTCTTAGATCTTTTAACTTGCAGACTGAACTAAAGACCCTATGAAAATCATGAGCTACGATACTAAAGGGCCTCTCTGCATACATTAGAAAGTGAGCTTCCCATGACATCAGTGCAATTATGCTTATTAATGAATGTGCTCATTTCTTGATCATGGGGAAGACATGCAGAAAAGCAAGCTTTCCAAAATAATAAAAGGGAATCAAGTTAGGACTAGGATTTAGAATTTCTTCCCTATGAGCTATGGGCCACACTTTCATATCCACACCAATGAATAGATAGCTGGTCTAGATACCTGACTGCAAATGTCTATATCAAGTTGGCTGAGGTGTGTGTGTGAGTGTGTAGAAAGAATAAAACTAGGGGCTGCAGACATGGCGGAGAGATTCCCAAAAGAGTGAAAGCCAATTTCATATTTCCAGTCGGGTGTCATGGAAACAGAATATATCTCACAAATGTGTTTGCATTCTCCAGATCTTTCTGATGTTTAAAATCAGGCTACTCCTAAGGTTTTGTTCGTGGTCTTTGGAAAGAACCACATTCTTCCTTCAGAGGCCCAGTGGCTGTGGTAGGGAGAAGAGGCTTTATAAAAAGCAAATAAAGCAGCAATGAGGAGGCTCCAGACATCAGTGAAGGGCCCAGGAGCTAAACTGGAAATGAAATGGACAAGTACTTGAAAATCAGGCTTTTTAAAATATTCTGCATCCCACTAAGGTTGAAATGCATTTGAGAGGGAGAATGTATTATACACGGCATTCTTTCTGCCTCCTCTGTCTATAGAACTGTGCCCTTTCCATCTTTCCACTGCACCTCAAGCAGAACTTCCGACTGAGGAGAAATGAAAGTAGTTTCAGTTCCTCCTGTATAAACAGTGAAGGGTATAGTGAATATGGATGTACTCACTTTGCGGTTCCTATTCTGCAAGCACATTGTGTGACAGCAGGTAAAAGCAAAAAAACAAACAAAAACAAACCAGATACGCTTGTCTAGATGTCTAGTTGTCAGTGGAAACTGTATTATTACTAAGCTTCCGTACAGAATGATCAGTCTTGTTCCTTGACAGACTGTAAAATATAAATCCAATACTTGGTAAATTCTGTTCTGCAACACTAGCAGGAGACAGGACCAAAAATAGCAGTAATGTTACAAACTCTTGGCCACTACATTCCAGTTATCCCTTTTCTGGGGGTTTCCTGCTCAAAATCCAGAAGGAAAGCAGGACCCTGCTATCTGTAATCCACCTATAGATATACTGAGTAGCCCTTGATGAGAGAGGGGGCTGTATGTTTACTGCATTATAGTGTACTGTAGGAGGAAATATCACAGTGTGAAGATCCAGCAGAAGTTCCTCAGACAGAAGGGATTTCTACTGGTAGAGTGGGACTTCCCCACTTTACCCCTAGATCCATGGTAGCGAACCTTTGGCACTCCAGATGTCATGGACTACAATTCCCATCAGCCCCTGCCAGCATGGCCAATTGTCTAGGTTGGCAGGGGCTGATGGGAATTGTAGTCCATAACATCTGGAGTGCCAAAGGTTCGCCACCACTGCCCTAGATACTACTTCAGAGGTTAGTAGGACAACAGCTACAGGAGAGGGAAAATGGTGAAAATCAACCCTCCATTCACACAACTCTCTCAAATGGATCCAAATCTAGACCTTAGCTGGATTCAAGACAGCCAGCATGGTGTAGTGGTTAGAGTGTCAGAATGAGATTTGGAAGAACCGAGGTTTGAGTCTCCACTCTGCCACAGAAGCTTGCTGGGGGGGCCTTGGTCCAGGCATATCCACTCAGCCTAGCCTACATCACAGGTTTGTTATGAGAATGCATGGAGAAAATTGCAAATGCTTTGATTCTCCAGTGGGGAGAAAGGTGGGGTATAACCAGTGGTGGGTTCCAAAAATTTTAGTAACAGGCTCCCATGGGGGGGGGGGGGGGCAGGCATTCCAGGGGCAGGGCATTAATAATTTCTCTGTTACTGTAAAAAACTCTTACTGTAAAAAAAAGTTCCTAATTTCCAGCTGGTATCTTTCTGTCCATAATTTAAACTCATTATAGCAAGTCCTATCGTCTACTGCCAACAGAAACAACTACTTCTCCTCTAATTGACTGCCTGTCAAATACTTAATACTTTCAAATACTTAATTTTGTTTCTAGAAATCAAAAGAAGGATACTTTCCTTAAACAAGGAACTTTACCATATTTCTAAAATATGTTTTTAAAACAGCCCAACAGGGAGAATTATCCTGTTTCTGAATTATCCTGTTTCTACCTTCGCTAACCAGCCACATAGGAAACAACAGGACTTTATGATTTTTGGACCTAATGGAATTTCTAATGGAAAAGCAGACCCAATTAGTAACCCCCTCTCGGCACACACAAATAATTAATAACCCACTCTCGGGAACTGGTGAGAACCTGCTGGATCCCACCTCTGGGTACAACTGTAAACACACAAGCAAGTAAACGAGAGAAAATAAAAAGCAGGTGCTGAATAAACCAGAGCACCACAAAAATATTTAACTCCGTTAATGAAGTGGCTTCAACAAGATCACTCTGGACCACAAATTAAGGGGCTGATTCTGATGGAACACTGATGTCATATCCTGCATGGTAGGTTGCAAATTGTGTCAGGTCCATCTACAGTCTAACTCTGGGAGGAAGTCATGCAGCGTTTACATTCTGGTTGTAACTTTTCCGTATTTAGGTGTGAGTGGCTTCAACAAGCCAAATATGAGGTCACTCACAGATTCCATTAATGCAAACGAGCATATTTCCAGCTCTTTAGCAGGCCTTCCACCAGATGAGCATCACAAAAAATTTTTCTTAGGTACAGGCCAATTTCCGCTTAAACTCAAGGGTGCTCTCAGCAGCTATTTAAAAAAAATCAGGCCATTTTATTTATGGTGTGATAAGAAAATATGAATTAATTTAGGGGGAAGTAGCAACTCAAAAAGCCATAGTCATGAATGCAGCTGCTTTTATGCAGTTTAAGAGTTCTTCATTCACAATCTATTTTATTTAAAGTATATAATATATGGATTGAAATTCAGGGCTTACAGAGATTGCCGTTCATGTTGTTATCTCCTGACTCTCACTGAATATTGCCAAGCTGTCACTTAGAGTCCAATCCTAAACATATTTATTCAGATACAAGTCTTTCTGATTGTGATAGGAGTTACTTCCTGGAAAGCATGAACAAGATGGCCTCCTCAGCCAAACTGGGGGCCTTGCCATTTTGAAATTTTACATGCCACTGTTCGAAGTAGACTCTGCCATATGAAGGGGTCCAGAACCTCTTCTGTTAATCATTTAAAAGTTACAGCCAAGATAGAGACTACTGGAGGGAACAGCTTTTGAAAATGACAGCATTCAGTTATGGTTAAGATTTGGCTTTTGCGGGCATAAGGAAAAGGGTTTACACATCAGCCACTGACTTGTTTATCTGCTTTCATGGGCTTAATTCACCATTTTCAGAAAAGCTTACAACTCAAATTCCATTCTTTTCCAGCCCCAATTGAAAAATGACATTTGAATAATGATTTCTGAACCCAATAAAAGCTGGCCACCGTCTCCACAGGGCCATGTGTACAATTAACCACAGAGAACAGGAGCTTGATACAAGTGGAAGGTTGGCAGCAAAGACTAGCAAAGGCAGGGCATGCTCATTATGTTACCACACCGTGCAAAACAGTTCACCAGACAGAAAGTGGAAAACTCTGAATATAGCACAACTTTCAGGGGTATGGGAAATAACCCACTAAAAAAGCAGAACGACTTGCAGAAACAATAAATGCAAATCTTCTTGTTTCATGCGGAAAAAATGTGTCTGCCCTTGGATTCTGTGAAGAAAACCAGAGCTCGCTATTTGGCAAAGGGTCCACAGCCCACAGCAGTACAGAATCTAATTTGCAGGAACAAAGGATGTGCCACCCTCAGTTAAGATCTGCATACCTGGCCCACAGGTGGCTTGATTGTCCTCAACAAGGGCAACAGCTTTTTCAATACTAACCCCTGCTTAGTGGTACTCTCTGTGGGACCTTTCTAGATTGCATAAGGCCTATAAGATGGAATTGTTCCATCAGGCATTTGATTGAGAATTGTCGAGGCTAGTTTCCCACCACCTATTAGCAGTGCTGCCTGTTTTAGACACCAGTCTTGGATGTTGGTTATGTTTTATTCTGATGCCAGAGCGAAAATTCCATCCTCTCTTTTGGGGGGGAGAAGTATCATGTCACAGTAGACATGGACCACAGTCTTCATAGACCCCAAAGAGTCTTCAAGGCAAAAGATGTCAGGAGGTAGTCTGTCATTGCCTACCTCCATGTCATGACCTTGGTATTGCTTAGAGATCTCTCATCCAAAAACTAGTCAGGGTCAAGGTTGAGAGTGTGTGACCAGTCCAAGGTGACCCAGCAAACTTCCATGATGTGAGTGGAGATTTGATCCAAGATTTCCCACATCCTAGTCCGACACCTTTCCACTCCACCAAGCTGTGTTCTGGTATACTTTCCTGTGGACTGTATTTTAAAATTTTGCATTGTTAATCTCTATTGATAGATGGTATATTATATGTGGTTGGGCTAGGGCAGGGGTGCTCAACTCTGGTGATTCAGGTGTTCATGGACTACAATTTCCATCAGCCCCTGCTGCCATGGCCAATTGGCCATGCTGGCAAGGGTTGATGGGAATTGTAGTTTATGAACATCTGAAGCACCAGAGTTGGACCCCTCTGGGCTAGTGTCTGGGAGGCCCATGGCAGATTTTGGGTGACCTCAGGCCAGTCATATACCCCCACCCTAACCTACCCCGCAGAATTGTTGTGAGGATAAAATGGAGAACAGGAGAATGACATCGGAAAGAAATTAAATAAATACATAAATACTACGTGATAGATAATGCCTTCTACCAGCTCTCCTAGAACTGGCAACATTTGGGGGTTCCTGAAATGTAACTGTCACATTTCTTCAGAGCTCTAGGCAGAACGCAATGAGAACAAACAAAGCAAAGCTGTTACTAAACCTTAAAATCCCAAAACTAAATTAAATATACCTGGCAGCTCTTCACAATGGATACTTCGGCTTCTGGAAATCTATGGACAAGTCCAAGTGTTTAGGGAAAAGGATGTTCTGTATATGAAGGATATTTTCAGAAACAAAGGAGTCATATGGCCAGCCTAGCCACACACATATTTTCTCTTTTACTCCCAAAGGCATCCAAATATATCACTTTCCAGTATTTTAATTTCACTGCCTCAGACCATGGAAAATTATACTATAAAACAGAAACAGGCACATTTTCACACAATATTTTCCTTTTGAACATCCTAAATATTGAGTTTCTCCACTCCTAGAATTCCTAACTCACTCCCAGCCCACCTTCTAAAAACAGGCAGGAATTGTTTGTGTTCATCTGGAGATATTTCAAAGGCAAAAAGTTATCCCTCGCCTCCCTTCCCCGCCCCACCCCCCCATGCAAAATAAGCAGCGTCTCTCCCCATCTTTCTCTTGAAGAATGTTCTGGTTGGCTGGCTTAAAAGAGACTTACTCACAATCTTCTTGTCCTTTCAAAGCACCAAAGAACACCAGTGGTAGTTTATTGGGTTTTAACAAGGCAGCCACTGAGTAAGAATGTACATGAAACAAGGAAGACTGCAGACTGCTTGCTTTGAGAACACCTTCATCTTAGAACAACTGAAGATCGAAAAGGAAAGAAAAGATGAAAAATTGCTCCCATCATGGGAAATAGTATTTGTGAACCACCAAATTTATCTTCTGAGGGAGAATGCAGAGAAACTCTTCAAACTTCCCAAAGGGGATGGAGTTTAAACTTAACTTTTATCAACTGAAGTATCTCTTGAAATGTGGGGCTAACCCACTACCGTACATGTATGTAAAGTGCCATCGAGCTGTAGTTGACGTATGACAATCTCTTACAGAGTTTTCAAAGCAACAGACTTTACGCAGCAATCCTGGTATTCTGCTGTGGTCTCCCATCCAAATACTAACCACAGTTGACCCTGCTCAGCTTTGGAGACTAGCCTGGGCCAACCAGGTCAGGGTCATCCACTACAATATATTGCTTTTTTGGTAGAACAAAAAAAGGCCGTTGGTAATTCATCCTGCTCATCTTGTTTACAAAATCAGTTATCTTGAGATAACACCTTAAGGTTGTCCAGTCTTTGATTGGTTTGCACATTCACCAGGTCAGCCGGAGGTTGACGCGAGATGAAAGCCAGGAAGGCAGCTGCAGAGAGTTATATATTGTATGAGGATGGTGCTCCCTTTGAAGCAGAGGACGGGATCTAGACACACTTCAGCCCTTTTATGTCTCATTGATTTGGAGGAGTCGAGCAGGTGCTCTCCTGCTTAAATCCCAGCATGAACTGAAGCTTTTCCCAATTAAATCTCATGGGCTCAAGAATGGCTGGATCATATTCACAGAAAAGTCAAAAGAAGGAATGTGGGAAATGTCAAACTGTGTGTCTACGATATACTGATTCTCACCTTTCCCTCTCTGTCACTCCCAATGATACAAAATAATAGGAATCTACGCAATGCACTTTTTTGACATTCTTTTTCCTCCTCCCCCCCCTTCACCTTCCTACAATAAACCCAATAATCTTAAATATGGGAATTTCCAACGAACGCTTGCTTTAAATCTTCCTTTGCAGCTTCAAATAACATTCCAATGAACGAAAAGGGAGAATCAAAGACATTCTCTTTTAGCCTGTGTAATAACACACAAGAGCAAAAACACAGTTGTTTTAAGCTTTTTAAAAGGAATATTTTTCCCAAGATCAAGGACGGTAGAAAAAGTAAGACTTTGCACATCTCAATTACCCTTCATTTTTCTGAGGGGCTTTAGAGAAAACTGTGAGAACAGTCTCCTTAATAATATCACAGTGATTCAGCTCCATATTTAATGAAATGATTTGTGGATCTGAGCACTACTGCCCTCTATTGGATTTATGACTACTCTTTAGTTTCAGATACGTGCTCGTAGCAGATCCCAAATTATCTAAACAGTGGAGGCTAAGAAATTATCTTTTAGTCCCTATCTTTTATTCACTAAGATACCACTTACATCTACTTGGAATTTTATAAAAACAGGTTATCACTTGAGAATTGCCACTCAATTGTCTGCCTGATTGAGTTACTCAGTGTAACAGCTGATCTCCTGGAATTCTGGTAACAGATTAAACCAACTTTAGTCATACCAGGCCAACTACATGAAGATGGACATCCCTGGCTTCAAAATACAGAGACTCGTGGACATGACAAGCAGTCAAAAGCGTTAGTCTACAAGCTTTACTCAGTATGAATTTGTAAAAGAGTCTCTGCTAATTTTCTTCAGTGAGTTGTCATTACGTTTTGACCACATACTAAAAAATCAAGATAAGGTTAGAAATAACAAAAGTGCAAAAATAAATAAAATACTTTGCTTCTGTATCTTTCAGAAACAAGATCTTTTCCTGCTCCTATGTTCAGAAAGAGCCTTGAACTTCACTCTAAAGGTCAGAAAGCTCCTGTTTCAGTTCATAAGTAGGACTAGTAAATTGCCTGATATTTGAGTCCATGGTTCTTTCAACAGCCTCAGCTAACCTTGACTGCTACTGTGAAGAACCGAGATAGAATCATTCAGGTACTGGCCTTTTTAACCCTGACAACATGGGCCTTTCTAAAAGCCCGCCATGAGCCACCATGCTGATCTTACAAACAGGAAGCCAGACAATGGCTCCTAAGCCACACACACAGGCCTTTTCCACTTATCATCAAAGGTAGCAGCAACCACAGTGAATTGTTTGCCTATATATGGAATGTCCTTAACCCAACAAGGCTAATGCAACAGCCGCCAAGATAGCGCTACAAACGCCATGCCAGCCAAGAAAGAAGAACGTGCTCTGGACTACACGGTTTAATTCAGTTCCTGCCAAGTTATTGCGGGGGGGGGGGGGGGGGGCTACAAATGATGGTGGCAGGCCAAAGAACAAACTAAACGCAGAAACAGTTTATTGGAAGAGAGCTTTGTCATGTGACCTTTGTGTGTCTGAATGTACATTATACATCCATTCTCAAGTCTTGTTGTACATCCAGCTGTACAATCCAAAAGAGCTACTCTCAGAGTTCACATTCAACTATTTTTACTTCTTTTTCTTCTTCTAGGTTACTGGAGCTCATCACTGGCTAAAAGCATACAGCTTAAGGGCAGATATGACCTAATACAAAAACAATGTTGACTTGCAAGTGCACCCTTCCGTCGATAATGCCTCCATTTTTCTTTTCAGTCTTACTTCAGCCACTTTTGAAAGATGTCAATGCACATTAACCCTGGCAACATACTGCAGTGTTGCCTATGGAATGCACCGACATAAGCACACACAAACCCCCATGGAAAGTTATGTCTGATATGCAGAAAACCTTCAATCTGGCAATCTCTTCATACAAATTAGATAAAGAATGTAGAAAACAGATGCTCCTCTGCAGAAGCAGCCAAGATCGTCTAATATCCTGACAACTTGTTAATCAACAAACATATGGTATCACTTTAACAAAACAAACCATCCGGACTACTCTGTTCATACGGTCTTTTCTTAGAAAAGTATTTTCCAGGCTCAGCCACAGCTCCTGCATGAAATTATAGTGATTTTTCATCCCCATGTTAACATAAACTACTCATTAACCACAAATCAAATTGAGATGAGTAGATCGCCAGTTCTGAATTTCAGGCCGTCATGGGGAGGGGAAAGGAAAACAGAAATGGGCAAATTCAGCAAAATTACTCTGTATTAAGCCGCTCAAGACCGCAGTCAATTTATAAAAATGCAAACATGACCCCTTTTTAATTGGTCTTTGCGCAGTGCATAAATGGCAGCAATAAAAAGTGCTTTCCATCAGAGAAGATGCCATGGAAAATCAAGATTGCTGTGACACATTTAGATGCAGAGCCTTGAAGAGGAGTTGTTCCATCATTAGCTTCCATAGCTTAACAAAATACTTTAAATGCATAAAGGAAGCACACGTACACCCATGAAAAATACTCTGAAATTTCCTTTTTCAATTTCAAATAGGATCACAGTCATGTTCTATTAAACTACGGGCAGTGAAGAGACAGCTGCAGAAAATATATTATGGCATATCATACATCATAAATGGACTGAGGAGTTGCTCTGAGATGTGTGAAGAATTAAGCATTTGGTAATATCAAACAGATTTATAAACAGCAGAATCAAATCAAGTGATCCTTGCAACAATCATCTCTAGGTTGGATTACTGTTGGACTAGGTTGGACTACTGTAACACGTTGCCTTTGAAGTTGCTCCAGAAACTGCAGCTGGTCCAGAATGCGACCAGCAGCAAACTGAGCATGGAAGACTGACCGGCTCCAGTTTGATACTATTGGCTCCCCCCCCCCCCCACTCCACCTTACACAAACTCCATGTGAAGTTTGGGGACAGGGCCAGTCAGGCTGGCTCCACTGGCCAACTGAGCCTTCCCCCCCGGTGCAGCTGGGGGGGGCTCAGTGCATAGGGTGAGCCGGGGTGCTGCTTTAATAAGCTATGCCCCTGTTCACAGATTATGTTCCACTAATTATAAGATTTCAAGGCAAGAGACTATGGTGGTTTGCCATAGTCTGCCTGCATAACTCTCGTATTTCTTGGAGGTCTCCCATCAAAATACTAGCCAGGGCTAGGTCTGGGTGTGCGTGACTGGCCTAAGGTCAGCAAGCAAACTTGCATGACATTAGTGGGGAATTGAACCTGGGTTTCCCAGCTCCTAGTCCAGGAGTCTGCAACCTGCGGCTCTCCAAATGTTCATGAACTACAAATTCCCATCAGCCCCGGCCAGCATGGCCAATTGGCCATGCTGGCCGGGGCTGATGGGAATTGTAGTTCATGAACATGTGGAGAGCCGCAGGTTGCAGACCCCTGTCCTAGCCCAATACTTTAATCACTTCACCACCCAGGCTCTCCCCATCCAACTCATAACAAAGACATATTTTAAGTGACATCAGCCTGGGAAACCAGGACACAACTCACAGGCAATCTTCCCTATCAGAAAACTGCTGATTCAGGATACCTGTGTCTTATTATTTAAATTGAAAAGTGCTTTAGGGTGCAATCTTGAGAACACTGTTCCAAGAATAAGTCCCTTTAAATAAGACTTACTTCCCAGCACACCTGCTGAGGATTGCTCCCTATGAAGGGTTAGTCTCTTTCATTCCTACTGAAGTTTAAAAACACAAACTTGCCCAATGGCAAAGATGGCAATTTTGAACCCACATCTGCCAGATCTTTTGTCTGTGTGTTTGACCAAAGATCTACCACAGTTCCAGAGTCCAGCACCACCTTACAAAAACTGCTGCCTTTTATTCCCTGCCACTATACTATGAAGATAAGCTTACAGACCCTATAGAATTGATTCTGAGATTTCTGAAATAATGTCTGTGAAGTGCTCACTCATAGAACTACCTAAATAAAAGGCACTCTGATTTGCTAAGATAACCACCTACGGAAGTCTGCAGCCCAAACAGCTTCATGAAGTCCTTATCTTAACTGTAGACTCAATCTCAGGAGTATGTCTCATTCGTGTTACTGCAGATTATTGAACAGAACCATTTGACTCATCAAAGCACACCACAAAAATCTACAAAGGTGGCCAGACTGCCAGTTACCTTTCATCCCAGTTTCTGGATAATGAAACACATTCCAAATGTCTGAGGCAGTTACAGGGGGAGATCAACTCAGTGTCTGATAGTTTGTGCTTGTATTACAGTTAACACAATAGTCTTTCATTGCTGGACCATAAAACTGGCACAACTCAGCAAATTCTACAAACACCATTTATACGCCGTAAAACACACAGAAACGTGCAAACCTACAGCCTGCAAACCTACAGTTAAAAGTGACCTATTAACATACGTATTTATTTTTGTAATAAGTAAAATTTGCAATATCTAAATCATAAGCTTTCTTAAATTCCTGTCTTCTCCATGACTGATTAATATTTAACAAAGTTAAATCAAAAATTCAATGCAAAAAAGACACATGCAGCATTAACCTATCATAAGTCTAAAAATAAGGATTAAAGATACAAAAGGATTAAAGATACAAAAGGAAGAAGAAGAGGAGTTTGGATCTACATCCCCATTTCTTTCCTGTAAGGAGACTCAAAGGGGCTAACAAACCCCTTTCCCTTCATCTCTTGTGATGTAGGTAGGGCTGAGAGAGTTCCAAAGAACTGTGACTAGCCCAAGGTCACCCAGCAGGAATATGGGAGTGGGGAAACACATCTAGTTCACTAGATAAGAGTTTGCCACTCCAATGGAGGAGTTGGGAATCAAATCTGGTTCTCCAAATCAGAGTCCACCAGCTCTTAACCACTGTGCCACGCTGGCTCCTGAAAAGCAAAAGCAGTGGTCCAGAGAGTACAAAGTAATTCGTTCCAGTCTTTAGACCACATTTTGCTGCATAAGGACTCAGGGAGGCGAAGTAGATTTAGTAAATGGACTCTTATAGATTCCTGCTCCACATTTTTTCTTTAAAAATCATTTTTTTCTTTCCTTGACAAGTCCAGGAAGTCCCATATCTGTTACACAACTGTTGAAAGACACGGGGGGAGGGGGGGGGGCTGCTGCATTTTAAGGCTCATACCTGGATGGCCTAGGATAGCCTGATCTTGTCTGATCTCAGAAGCTAACCAGGGTTGGCCTTGGTGAGTACTTGAATGAGAAACCACCAAGGAATACCAGAGCTGCTATGCACAGGAAGGCAATGGCAAATCACCTCTGTTAGCACCTCGCCTTGAAAACCCTACTGAGTTGCCATAAGTTAGCTGCGATGTAATGGCACTTAACACATACGCACGGTGTATTTTACAGCATTTTGCAGCACTGCGATTCTGAAACATATGCTGCTACTCAGAGAACAGCCAGCACTGCTTCCATCATTTAAAGGGTGCTGAGAGAAGAAAAAAATTATAACATTTAAAACAAGGTATATAAAAATATGCATGACATAGAGAAAACAGAATTCAAGGGCACCCAACGAAGTTGATGAGCAGACAAAAAATGTCCTGACTGAGTAGTTAAACTGTGGGATTCATTGCCAGGGGATGCACAGATGGCTTTAAAAGAGAGATTCACAGAGGATAGGTTCATCAAGGCTACTAGCTGTGTGAATAAAGGTAACCTTGGTATACAGATGCCACAATCTCCTGAATACCAGTTTTAGTAGGCAGTATCAGGGGAAGACCTTAACCTTTATACTGCATTTGTTGGCCACTACATAAAGCAGGATATTAAACTAGATGAACCATTTGTCTGATTCAGCAATGCTCTTCTTACGCTCTTAAGAATGGAAAGGCGAGATTGAATAAGCTCAGTGTTCTGTTCTTTGTAAATCAGATATAAACACTAGTTGATAGTAGTGTGTTGTTCTCTTTTTTGAGAACGAGAAAAGAAGTTGTATGCTAGGCTCCTTCCGCACATGCAGAATAATGCACTTTCAAACTGCTTTCAGTGCTCTTTGAAGCTGTGCGGAATAGCAAAATCCACTTGCAAACAGTTGTGAAAGTGGTTTGAAAACGCATTATTCTGCGTGTGCAGAAGGGGCCTTAGCTACCAACTCTCTATTATACTTACTTAATTTAAGGACTTCATCTGTTACAGCTGTTTTATTTTGTTTTGTAATTCTTCCACTTGTCTTGGATACAACCTTTACCCCTTCTCTTATGGGAACCATAGTCTTACAGTGTCTCAGATAGTGTCTTTCCCACAATGGAACATTTTAACTTTTTCATGTTACTTATACTATGGCCATTGATTGGGAAGAGTGGGGTAGTAAATCTAATAAAATAGAAGGAAAGAAAAAACACTGAACCTCTCAGAAAAGCCTTCATTACATTACTAAGGTGAGCCAGTTTTAAACTGAACAAGACCACTTTCAGCACCATCTAGTGGGAAAGTAGGCTATGCATTTAAAATGTAAGCAAATAAAATCTGGCACATGTTCCTCGACTGACAGAGATGGTCCAAGAAAATTTGGTACTTGCCTGAGGCAAAAATTCTAGTGGTGCTCCCATTTTCAAAATGAAAATGATTAAGTAAGTTATTTGTTGCTCTCTGTTAGCCAAAAACATTTCTTATGGGGTAGTCTGCCACCCCAGGCTCGTAGCAAACATAGCGTTGTAGTTACTAAGGAATTCTGGGAACCATAGTTGAGGGACATCTCGATCAAACGTTCCAGTGAGTCACCAATTGCACCAATTGGCTCCCTTATGTACACATGTTACAAATCTTCAACTGTATGGAGACACACATTTCTCTTTAAGATAGTAAAATACGAGCATTGCAAACCACCACTGTATACCAGGTATGTTCATACACTGGTATGACATTTGTTGAGGTGAAAATGTTGTTCAAGATCCCTCAGCTCTTATAAAGCTACATTTCCAAGTTCGAGAGACACTTTTTCTTAACCCTTGGCTTTAGAAATGTGCCAATTTTCTGTTTCAAAAGAGATGTCGACATTCAGAACAGCTTATCAGTAAGGGGCCTAACACTAACCTTGAAAAGTAATAAGCTACTTTTCAGAAGTAACCCTTCCATGGAAACAGGAAATTCCTTTCAACATTCCTCTTCTGGAGGCAGGAAAGAACTCCATAAAAGCACTACTCTCTCTCTCTCTCTGTGTGTGTGTGTGTGTGTGTGTGTGTGTGTGTGTGTGTGTGTGTCTGTGTGTCTGTGTGTCAAATCTAAGGAAGTATTGGTTGAACTTTTTTTCAGAAACTTAGCACCACATCCACAGACTTTGGATAAGCAGAATTTGCAAGTCGC
Organism: Sphaerodactylus townsendi; assembly: GCF_021028975.2. Lineage (NCBI taxonomy): Eukaryota > Metazoa > Chordata > Lepidosauria > Squamata > Sphaerodactylidae > Sphaerodactylus > Sphaerodactylus townsendi. The sequence continues at coordinate 57,113,174 of NC_059435.1, read as the reverse complement.
TAAGCAAGTAATTTATTAAATACACCATCAAACTGACCGCAGCAAAAATTAATTCATTTTGGTAGTTTGTTCCAGCCCTTGGAAATATTATTTGTTCTCTACAGTTGGTTCTAATATACAGGATGTCAAGAGCCAGGAATGGGTCACAGCATTTCAATTCCAGTTTCAATTGGTAAGAATAGTTAAGAAGTATGGACAACTTTCTCAGCCTGGTTGAACTGGATGCCCCCAGTAGTCAGTATAGTGCTACATTCTCATCAGTTATTAATCAATCTTATATCTATTCCCTGAATCTTGGGCCTGATTCAACAAACAACCAGATCAGTGACCACTTCACAAACAACAGCATGGAAATTCTTTTGCTTGGGGAGTTTTTTGTGTGTAAATGGCTCTGGGTCATTCCGCATATGCAGAATAATGCACTTTCAAACTGCTTTCAGTGCTCTTTGAAGCTGTGCGGAATGGCAAAATCCACTTGCAAACAGTTGTGAAAGTGGTTTGAAAACGCATTATTTTGCATGTGCGTAAGGAGCCTCTGATTTTCAGCATATCAGTACAAGCTGCCTTCTTTCCAACCAGGTTCATTGGTAACAGTGAAAATTGCTCCAAAATGGTTGCATTTTTATCTCTCTCAAAAATAAAATAATTAAAACCTGGGAGACTTGTATTCTCATTTTCCATGGTAGCTTAGCTGGGTGATCTCAGGCCAATCATATTTTCAGGCTAACCTACCTCATAGTGTTGTTGTGTGGATAAAATGGAGAAAAGGAAAACTATGTAGGATTCTTTGGGTCCCCATGGAGAAGAAAGGTGGTATGTAAATGAAGTAAATACATAATAAATGGTCCATGAGAATGAAATGCATCATCTTTTTATTTGGTTTCATCCCATTCCTACACTATTTTGGACACAAAGGTCGTCCAAACTAATTTGAGCCGTGATGATTCCCAATTCTGTTTTTCCAGACTTCAGGGGCATCTTTCTCCTCTTGCCAGCCAAGTAATTCATTAAGGAATGTAGAAGAAGGACGAGTTGTATTCTACAATCTACCCTCTGTTCTTCACACATACACAGTACATAGAATTGCGGAGGGTGACCAAAAATGTGTCCTAATCCATGACTAATGGTTTTTCTCAGGGTCCCAGTAAGCCAACAGAATAGTAAAGTGCTCGTCAAGTTAAAAAAAATGCTAAAAAAAGAAACTTGGAAAGAAAGAATGTTCAGGAAACCCAGAAAGCACAGTTCTATAATTAGCATGAAATTAGATATATATTTCCATTTCATTGAGAAAGGCATGAAAGAATACAGGAGAGCCATATTCCCCCAAATATTTGGCAATGTCAAAATAAGGAAGTCATTAAAAATGCAAGGATATAAAACTGATGGGCCTTCTGGGAGAAATGGAAGCCAGAGCAAGTTAACATCATGATAATAGAAGGGTGGCAACCGGCCACATAATTAGTAATAAATAGTACCAACAAATGCACGCAATAATGTAAGCATTCATTAACGTTTGCAGATACTGTATTGTGATATCATTAGTATTTTACTATGGCAATTATGCTTGCAACAATTCAGACTGCTTATTCCGGCAATAATTATGATTAAACCTCAAAAAGGGCAACTCCTCCGACTGATTTCTATACAGGGACATTGATTTCCCTTTGATGCTGCTTTAAATGCTAACAAATTATGTATTTGGGTTAATCTTGTACTTAGCTGTGATATGGAAGAAGAGCATAGACATCCTTAACTTTTTAACATTTCAAATGTAGTTCTTTGCAAGGTGTGCAAACTGAGTTGTCATAATTATGGTACAGAAAGTAATTTAAAATTAATATCTACCACACACACACACACACACACACAACTGACAACTCAATGAAGTGTCTTTATTTGAAGTCATTCCCCCAATCTACCAGATGTCTAAGAAATAGGCTTGGTTCTTACACTCCTCATTTTGTCTTTCCAAAAGAGAGAGAACCCAACTGTCTGGAACAATTGTCTGGAGGATGGAGCAGCAAATGAGAGGAAAAAAATGTATTCCAGTGCTACTGCTGATTCAAGCATAGTATCATGTTGCAGATACCACTGGAACTTCTGGGGAACTCTCCCACCTCTTGCTGGAAGTGAATGGGCCAATCGCTTCTGATAAACGGTGGGCTTTTTAAAAAAAACATATACCGGTAATTTAAAAAAATCTGCACATCCAATCAGATCTCCAAAGAATAACCAAAAACCCTACCTGATTCTATTCACTTTCTAAAACATTTAGTAGGAGCCAACATGGTACACACAATGGTGCCCCTGGCATCATTTTGGGGATGTTTATCCTAGGCAACAGTCTTGGCAGATGACCAATGAGCTGACTTGCAATATTACCAAAGGCTTTCAAGGCCAGATTCAACTGGTTGTTGTGAGTTTTCCGGGCTGTGTGGCCGCAGTCTGGTAGATCTTGTTCCTAACGTTTTGCCTGCATCTGTGCCTTCCCTCTGTGATATGCCTCTGAAGATGCCAACCACATCTGTGATATGCCTCTGAAGAAAAGTTTGGATTTATATCCTCCCTTTCTCTCCTGCAGGAGACTCAAAGGGCTTACAATCTCCTTGCCCTTCCCCCCTCACAACAAACACCCTGTGAGGTAGGTGGGGCTGAGAGAGCTCCGAGAAGCTGTGACTAGCCCAAGGTCACCCAGCTGGCGTGAGTGGGAGTGCACAGGCTAATCTGAATTCCACAGATCAGCCTCCACAGCTCAGGCGGCAGAGCTGGGAATCAAACCCGGTTCCTCCAGATTAGATACACGAGCTCTTAACCTCCTACGTCACTGCTGAAGATGCCAACCAACAAGATCTACCAGGCCACGGCCAAACAGCCTGGAAAACCCACAACAACTAGTCGCAATATTACGTTCACACAAGTTTTGTCCCACTCAGAGATATTAATATGTAATGAAAAAGCTTACAAGAGAAGTCATATGTGAAAACAGTAGGGGGAAAAACTGTTGCAGAGTATTCAGCATGATTACAATCGAGGGAGAGTGGAAGAGACAAGAGGGAAAATTACACTACCTAAGAAAAAACCCTGGTGTCTCTAGCTTTGGAAGATTTCCTTCAGTCTTTGCACTAGAGACAAATTATATTTCAGTGTAGGATTTTACCTTTCAAAAAAGAAGATTCAATATTTGTTATGAACCTAAAATACTGCATATCTTTACTGTAGAAGTAATCGCCTGTGAGAAGTAATGTATGCTGTAGATGGGTGACCTACTTGCATTTAAATTTATATCTTCTCACTCTTTTCTCAATTGAATGCTAATATTTATATAAGGATTTAATGTGTATTAATATATCCATATTATATGATTACACATAATACTGACTTCAAGGTATATTCATGTAGTATTTTTACATCATGCTATAATATGCACACACATGGAAGCAGGTCCCTGCATATCCTAAGAGGGACACATACAGACTGAAGTTGGGCATACCATTCCACCCCAGTCCAGCTGCTAAAGATGTATATGCACAGTCTCAGTCACAAAAGTCAACAAAGCACCAATCATCGGTCCAGAAGAGGCTGAATTTAGTCTCCCCTTACAATGGAAAATTAAATTAAATAATATCATGCACACTCTGAACTGCAGCACTCCTACAGCAGGCCAACATACTAATAAGGATATCACACCAGGCAAACAAATTTTATGCAAATTTAAACAGAAGGAAGTCCTGTTTGGAAGGAGCCATTAATATCTTTCTGCCACATGTAAGAAGAGACCCACCGGATCAGTCAAAAGAGATGGACAGAGCAATCCTTAGCAGAATTGGACCAATGGCCTATCTAGTTCAGTTTGCTGTTTCATGCCGTGGCTAAACCATTATCCTGGAGGGCCAACAAACAGGGCAGAGAAGGCAAGGCTTTCCCTTTAATTGCCTCCCAGCACTGGCATTCAGAGATTTGCTGTCTGAAAATGCTGAAGTTCTTTTTTGTCGCCATGGTTGGAGCCATTGATGAATGTATCCTCCATTAATCTGTACAATTCTCTTTTAGAGCCATTCATAATTGTGGATGCTGACTTCAATGGACTTAGAAGAGTGTGGCTCTTCCTGGGACTGCACTGTTATTCTCCAGACAAGTATACAAAAGCCTGCAGCCTTGGACAAAAAATGCTGAATGTGAAGTACAAGTTCTAACCAAAGTAGGTATTCTGCCCCAAGCTAACATACTGTTTTTAAGATTCTCATTGACAGAATACAGTATTCTTTATCTGTTTTCCTTTTCAAAATGTGCATCCAATTTGTCAACTAAATTATTTATCCATGATGCAATTATATTAGCAGCATCTAGAAGGAGAGAGAAAAGTTCAGGGGACTCCAGGAAGCAGAGATGGAAAAAAAATAGCTAGAATCTAAGGGAGAAAACCATAAAGTATCTAAATATATAGGGTGCAGCAGGAAGCTCAAGAGGAAAAAAGAAACTGATCTCCTATTGTCCTGAGATCCCAGAGCAGCAAGTTAAGATGTATACAATGTTATAATCTTTAAACACATCATTTCCTTCCCACTGTTCCTTAAAGCAAAGAAACTGATTAGACATCCGGCCGTGCTCGGCAAGCCCTTGCATGACATTGCTTGCTTCCAGGACTGAGCAAGGTCGCTCACATGTTAAATTGCTGTTCTCTGCATGAATATACCCAGATGGCAACAGTGAATCACTTAAATCACACTCCGGGAGTTTGAAACCAGCTGCAGAAGCCTCAAAACATTGCTTCTCAGCTATGGTGGGGTGTCGGGGGTAGTACAGATATTTGCATCTGCTTTTAAAGTTCCTGACTTCTATTTTTAGGGCCCTGTATCCCCATGCTATGCACATGTTGACCAGTGAACTTTTTAGGGGCCCCATCATGCTCTTCTCTTCTCTGGTATCCAGAAGGTGTATTGAGTAGGTTTTTACTGTATATTGAATAGCAGTGGTTTACAAAAGGAGCCAATATGGTATAGTGGTTAGGAGTGGAGGATTCTAATTTGGAGAACCAGATTTGATTCCCCTATTGCAGCATATGAAGTCGTCGGGCGATCTCGGGCTAGTCACAGTTCTCTCAGAACTCTCAGTCTACATCACAAGTCTGCCTGTTGTGGGGGAAGGAAAAGGGAAGGTGGTTGTAAGCCGTTTTGAGACTCTTTAAAGTATAGAAAAGTATAAAAACCAACTCTTCTTGTTCTTTTATGCTCCTGCTCTCTGCCTCTAAGAGATAGGTGTCAAACTCGCTGCCCTCCAGATGTTATAGACTACAGTTCCCATAATCCCCTGCCAGCATCATGCTGGCAGGGGATGATGGGAACTGTAGTCCATAACATCTGGAAGGTCACGAGAGATCTGGAGCAGGCTGTCGGATCACATGCTTCCTCAAGGAGCCCTTTCCTTCTCAAGTGCCAGTTAGTTTCAACCCTTGCAGTTTCAACCATTTAAAGGATGACATCTTGTGAAACTCCTTATTCACTCCCCCCCCTTGCCAGTTGATGCCTGACTCTAAATCAATGGATTGGATCAAAAGGTATCCTCCTGAGAAAATAGTGGATCTCTTCCACTTGTACAAGAAGGGATAGACACTTTCTCCAGATTTCCCATTGGAGCAAACAGCTTCTGAAAGACCCTCTGACCATCATCTTTTGGGACGGGGTGGTGGTTTCAGAAGGAAGTCAGAGGTGGGAAGGATGCTTCCAGCGGAGCTCTTCTTACAGTTCTTTAGATCCAACACAATATTATTAACTATATTTTTCAAATAAGATATTAACTTATTTTAGGCTCAGTTGGTAGGAACCAGTCAGTCATTTCATTAATTAAAGAAGCATAATTCCAAAATTCTGCTATTTGAGAATATGTTCAAAAACTGTGCATAAGGTATGCATGTTCTGAATGACATATCTAATTTAAATATACTGGTTGTTGATATATACACCGTAATCTTTGGTCAGCTGAAATTAATCTAAGGGAAACATTAGCCTAGATTCCATTTAATTTCTTAGCTGAGACTGTACAATTTAAATCTTCATTAACCTGAAAAAAAAAGATTTGTCTTTATTCTAAAGTGACAAATAGAATTTTGCTATTAATCCTGTACAGCTGTTGACTTGAGCAATTCAGGCTGTTAGTCCTTACATAACTATTTTTTTCAAGCAACCTGCTTAATGTATATAATTTGAAAATCCTTGAATCTAGGAGGGACTTATTCCCCCCACTGGTACAGCTATTTCCTCAAATGACATGTCTAGTTTTAATAAGAATGTCCACAATATCGAAAACTATGTGTTTCTTAAGTTTAAAAGTGTGTACTTGTTTCGTTTCTCTGAATTATTCATTTCAAATCTCCACAATGGATTATTGTAATGCACTCATTACATGGCCGTTCAAGATAACTTAGGTCTGATTTACTTGTGAAGCTAAGACAAAGGGTGTCCTTGAGTGACTATGTACAGGCTTAGAGTCTCATTCAAAGTCTGCGGCCATCAGTCCATAGCAACGACACATACTTAATTTGCACACCACAGATATTGTAGATAGTGTGCTGGCCTGCTACCTATACATATGCAGCTGTTTTGCACACATTCCAACTGTTGGAGTGAGTGACTCAGCATGTCTGGACACATAACTCTAAGTATGTAAGTGTTATCTCCTCAAAGCTGTAAAAGAAGTCAATATAATTGGTCCTTCATCATTTATGCAGTATATGAGCTTGTGACTATTTGAAATTTTTAAAAAAACACTAATTCCCCAGCACTTTGAGCCTTGTTATACACACTCACATTCACACACTCAAGATTTTTACAGAGACATTTAAAAATATAACAAAAATTTGAAAACTAACTTTGGCCAGCACACACTCTACTTTCTGAACTGACATGGTTCCAGTCACACCTAGTAATGATCAGCTAGATTACCAGTTGGGAAAAAGCCACTCGGAAAGGTCTGCCAAGGAAAACTGGCAAAAATGATTTTGGACCTGAGAATCTTCCAACACCGACAAGCTATCGGATCAACACGATTTAGTTTACAAGGTGCTAATAGAGATTTGGTAGATATTTTACTAAGTTCCTCTGCATGAATAATTAGGATAAATCACTGACATGGAGCATAACAGATAGAGCAGACTGGTTTGTTGGAGGTGACGTGAATGAATGTCTGCTGTAAATAAGCTGGAAGAGGAAGGGGAAATCTCAAGAGTCCCGGTCTGCTCTTCATCATTTGAACTTTGACAAGTTCTCTTTAATTTTCTTTCAGTTTCCCATTCTATAGAAAATGAACTTACCCTTTTTCAATAGTCTAATTTTTAAACTTCCTGTGAATTATATGGTTCTTACTCTGTTACCCACCTTAAATTCCAGCAGCATAAAAGAAATGATGGGCTTATAAATGTTTTAATTAAAAATAAGTAAATAAATACATTCATCCCAGGGCTTTTGTGCACATTTGATCTCTTTGGGTCACATGTATATTTCCTTTGGGTCAGATTCTCAGTTGCTCACATATTTTCGCCACTCCCTGACTCATGGGCTGCAGATGAGAGAATCCCTGAGGTTTCCAAGAACGAGCAAAATGTGATGTTTCCCTGCCTGCACAGGTGAAACAAAGCACACCAATGGGTGTTCCGCTTCATTTAGTTTTTCTGTTCCTCCTCATCTTCCTCCACCCACCCAGGAGCAGTTCTGTTCACTCCCCCACCAGTATTTCTGAGGATTGGTGTGGCTTCTTTTAAATTTTTTTTTGCTCCTTTTGATCTATCACTCCTGCAGTAGATCATTAAAATGGTCTTTTAAAAAATGAAAAACAAAAGTGGTGGAACATGCTGTCCAGTAACATCAGGGCCCTGTGGAGCCTGACCCAAGTCCTCAGGGCCTGTAAGAGCTGTTCTACCTGGCCTTTCCATCAAGCCAGCTGGACGTTTCCCAATTATGATATCTCCCCTGAGCCTCCCGTGGGAGAAACAATATGTCTTGCCATTTGGGGTTTTTAGTTGGATTGTTTTAAATGTTTTTTTAATGATTTGTTTTTATTGATTATTATTTTTAGGGTTTTTTTAATGAATTTTATGTATGATTTTAGGTTTTATGCATTGTAAGCCGCCCTGAGCCCTTTGAGGGTAAGGTGGAGATTAAATATAATAAATAAATAGATAAATGAATAAATAAATAAAATCTGGAGACACACAGACTCTCCAAACTTGTCCAGTCAAGACAAATTAGAATCTTTTTAAAAAAATAGCATTGGAATGTCTAGGCTTGCACTAAGCCAATTATACTGGCTGATATTTATGTATATGTTTTGTGCCTTAAGGAAAAATACCTATCTCTTTACTATAGCAGATTCTCTTCAATTAGTCTGGTATAGGTTCCATGGGATTCATATGGCTTAAATCCAAGTGGCTTTGTTTAAAAAATGGATTAAAATATATACAGTTACTGTTGCTATTAAGGCAGATTTTATACAAGCAAAACCTAACCTCTAGGGATGCATCAATTTCGCTGGCTACCTGTTTGCTTTAGGGCTTAATTTAAAGTGCTGGTTATTACCTTTAAAGTCCTTCATGGCCCAGTGCACTCATACTTATTGCATTGTAACTCACAGTATATTCTCATATGCCAGTTCTGCTCCTCAGACAATATCTCTTTTAGAGGGTAACAGTAACAGTGTCTGGCAAAATTAACTTTGAATCTCAAAGGCTTACACTCTGAAAAAATGTTTTTGGTCTTTATGATGCCCCTGGACTCCAAGTTTTATTCAGCCACATGTTTTGGAGTGGCCTACCAGAGTCGACATGGAGAGCGCTTGCATTTCTGTCAGCAGATTTAGGTTGGTGAGTTTTTAATCCATATATTACTTTCACTTATTGACTCTGATCATTTGTGTTCTACACAACTCAGAAGCCTGCAAAATAGAAGAAAAACAGGCCTGGAAGTCTTGAAATGCCAGACCCAGATATTCTCAAATATTCCTGTACATTTCCAGAAATATTCAGGACCCCAGTGGTAGCATTCTGGGAGTCCCAAATACCTCTCCATGCTGACAACCTCCCCCTCCCCCCGCCCCTTGGCTCAAAGCATTGATAAGGTATTTTTGTACATCTGGCCCAGAAATATCCAAAGGCACATCCCTGGTTTGAACTGCCTGCCCTTCCTTCCTCTGATCTGCAGCTCCAACAGCACAAGTAGCAGAGAACCAGTGCTTGATACACAGCCTTTCTGGTCTGAATCCTGCACTTCCTAATGCATTGAGGGCGCAGCATATTTTTCTTCCACTATGCCCTTGGGGTTGCCAACAAACTGGAGGGAGAGGTGGCAAAAACACTTTCCCAGTCTTTGGGAACCCCATAGGCTTTTTTCCTTGTCAATTAAAAAAACTCTTTTTGGCTTCATACTCACATCTGTAAAAAGCTATTGAAAGGAGTTTACTGTGCTCTGTCTAGCTTCAAATCACCAGAGACTCGGCTTCATAGAGAATGAGGTTTTACATTGATCTCGGTTAAGCAGTAAGGAATCTGCTTCACATGTAAACAATCCCAGGTTTCATACCTCAAATCTCCAGTTAAACAGATGAGATGGCAGATGATGTGAAAGATCTTTGCCAGAGACTCTGGACAGCTACTACAAGTCAGAATAGGAAATACTGGCCTTCACCTACCAGTGTCCTGATCTGGGAAAAGTCAGCCTCACGTCCACCTACATTTTATCTTCTTCCCACTAACTTCGGAAGATGAAACTGGGCATACGTGCTGTTTGTTTACAGGAAATAAAAGGGGGAAACTCTGAAACCCCTGTGTTTTTTTCTTTCTTTTACTCTGAGGGGGCAAATTCTGCTTCCATGACCATCTTCATTAGATTTTCAGTAAACTTCATACAGCAAGTATGGCTCATCCTTTGGTATTGACAACCATAGGTCTATATTTGCATTTGGGAAAACCGACCTACAAACATGGGAAGGTTTTAAATAATTCTATATTAAAATAAATTTTCACAGAAATTTTATGTTTAAAAATATCTTTTAATCCGTTAAGCAAAAGGGAAGTGCGATTATTAGGAGTCTCCGCATTGCATTTTTAAGGAAATTTCTTTTTTTAAAAAATTGCAAGAGCAGATCACGTCTTTCATAGGAGAACCCTCCGCAAAGAGTCAGCTGCAGCAACACATGATGCATCCTCAGTGGGTCTTCTGAAGAGCACAGGAACAGAAGTGAAGCTCCTTTTGAACTCTGCCCCTGATATCATTCGTGTTCACCATACTTTGAAGCAAACTGGAGAGGGAAGGTGGAAAGGAAAGCTACAATTGCTGATTTAGCAAGGAGAGAAAATGAAAGACTCAACTCCACACTTTTGCTCTGAGTAACTGCAGAAAAGTAAAAGTGTTGAAAATGTTGACACTTTCTTGCCACTCAATACTACTACTACTACTACTACTAATAATAATAATAATAATAGTAATAGTAGTAGTAATAATAATAATAATAATAATAATAATAATAATAATAATAATAATAATAATAATTTTTCCAAGGTGATTCACTATCACCTTTACTGTTTATCACTGCCATGATCCCACTAACAGTAAGAACATAAGAACATAAGAACAAGCCAGCTGGATCAGACCAGAGTCCATCTAGTCCAGCTCTCTGCTACTCGCAGTGGCCCACCAGGTGCCTTGGGGAGCTCACATGCAGGATGTGAAAGAAATGGCCTTCTGCGGCTGTTGCTCCCGAGCACCTGGACTGTTAAGGCATTTGCAATCTCAGATCAAAGAGGATCAAGATTGGTAGCCATAAATCAACTTCTCCTCCATAAATCTGTCCAAACCCCTTTTAAAGCTATCCAGGTTAGTGGCCATCACCACCTCCTGTGGCAGCATATTCCAAACACCAATCACACGTTGCGTGAAGAAGTGTTTCCTTTTATTAGTCCTAATTCTTCCCCCCAGTATTTTCAATGGATGCCCCCTGGTTCTAGTATTGTGAGAAAGAGAGAGAAATTTGTCAACATTTTCTACCCCATGCATAATTTTATAGACTTCAATCATATCCCCCCTCAGACTTCTCCTCTCCAAACTAAAGAGTCCCAAACGCTGCAGCCTCTCCTCATAAGGAAAAAATAATGCACTCCAATAACTCTGTGGCCTGCTCAGAAAAGGAAGTAATGAAGAATGGGATGAAAAACAGGATGCATGGGCCATCACTGGTAGTTAAAATGTGTGGCCAGGAGCTGTACTGATATCGATCAGCTACTGGTTTTAACCAAGACTGCCTTCCAACAATAACATCTGGAGAGAAGTTGGCTGCAAGTTCTCTTTGGAAAGGACCAAGAAACCACCAGTTATGCCTTCAGAACCTTAAAGGACTCCAATGTGTGTGATAGACATTTTAAAACTAACATTTTCAATACAATCGCTGTGATTATAGCAAACTATTTTTTTCTTACTACCCATCTTGCTGAAAAGGTCGCTACACAACAGTGTTCTGGGTAATCCATGCATGACATAGTTCAGCTAAAATAGATTAGCGTAATTTTATGAAAGAAACATTCAATTATTAGACTGCACTGTATTTGGAGACTTTGACCCTGATTTATCCTGGAGTTGAAGCCCTGATAATCTATGTGCTAAGTTTATCCTGGTGGATAATAGAAAATTCTGCTCCATTTCTTCCGGGACTTCATGCTCATTAGTCACAGCAAACCAATTAAAAGCTTTGTTAGAAAACCAGCGGAATGCGACAGAGCACATGTACAGACCAGGAATCTCCTTTCATGCTCAGCATGGATGAGTGGCTTTGTATGGGGCGCCAAGAATCACATTAGCAGGTCGTGTGCATCAGCATCCAGCATCAACAAAAGAAATGAATGATTTTTTTAAAGTCAGCACAACTCTTTTATGTAGTGACCACTAACAAGATATTGCATTTCCCTTCCAACTAACACTACAGTTTTAATTTTCTTTAAGAGAAAGGGAAGAGGCGTATATTCTGATATAAAACTAACTCTAACAAACCAGCTCTTCTCTTTGTCTTAGTAGACCTCTTGCCTAACAAAGGTGAAGTCGGGGTTAATGCCTCAGCCAACTGGTAATGAACTAGATCAACAACTATTTTGCAAGGGATTATTGGCATTACAAAGCAGTGTCAAATGTCTCTAACAGTAACTCTTAATTAAGAAAATAATAGGATTGAGCATCTGTGTCCCGATCCTGCCGCCAACTGACTCCACCTCACTCCAAGAACCCATAATGGGGCTCAACAGAACACGAAGATTCATAGGACAGATTAAAATTCGCAATACCCTGTCTCAAAAAACAAAAAACAAAACAGCAGGCAGCGGTTATTCAGAGATGCATATTAATATGGCAGCCTTTAAAATGATGCCTCAATATTATTTTATCATTTTCAAACCTTAGCCTGTTGCTTCAAAAGAAAAAGCCCTAACTTTTTTTATTATGGATTTAAATCCTCAAATTGGTTTGGTTCTCCCATGAGCTGAAGCAGAAGCAATAATGCCCGCCTTTCAACTTAAATATTCATTTGAGGAAATCAAGTGCAGTCTAATAGCAGTGCTTCGGCATATATTTCGCATTACTGAAATATTATTCTTTAACATATTCTATTTTGTGACAGATATCATAACAGATCGTGAGCATTACCTGTGGTGGAAGCATTGTGGAAATGTACATGGGAGATCAGCAATCGCTGCAAGAACTAAAGGAAGAGGGAAGCGGGAGGGAGGAAGAAATTCTGTGCAGAGTAGACTAGGGGTGTGGAAAAACCAGTAAAATTCAGATTTGGGTCTAATGGACCAGATTTTGGGGGGGGGGGTAAACCTAGATATTCCTGAACCCCCGTTTCCTGAGAAAATAATGTGTCTATTAGACCCGAATCCAAATGTTTCCACCCCATTTCCTCCTCCCCATCTCTCCCACTTACCTTGACTCCAAGGCTACAATGTCTACCCCCACGCCTCACATGGAACCCAGCAGCCAGGGTGGTGGCAGGTGCAAAGCGGCCTCCGAGACCCAGGTGGTGGCTGCAGGCAACCTGTGCAGAGTTGCCCACTGAGTTCAGCTGGGTCCGGCAAAGTCTGGCATGTAGCTCTATGCCACCCACTTCCTCTGAGTCCGATGTGGAGCCTGGGGGTGGTGACACAGGAGTTCTTCATCAGCCTGGCCAGCTGGCAGGTAAGTAAGGAACAAGGGAGGGAGGAGAGGATTCCCCACAGACTCCACGGCAGTGGAGCCAAAGAGGCCCAAACCATGCAGAAAAAAATAGGAAGGGCAGCCATGAGGATCTAGAAAAGATTTTAAGTGTAAGGATGTCACTGGCAACCAAAATCAAGTTAATTCATGCCATATTATTCCCTATTGGACGGTGGAAAAAAACTGACAGAAAGAAAACTGATTAATTTGAAATGGAGGAGGAGAGTTTTATGAATACCACGGACCACCAAAAAGACAAATAAGTGGTTTGTTGATCAAATCAAGTCTAAACTTTCCCTAGAAACTAAAATGACTAAGCTGAGGCTATTGTACTTTAGTTCCAAGAGAAGACAAGACTGATTGGAAAAGACAATAATGCTAGGAAAAGTTGAAGGCAGCAGGAGAAAAAAGGAAGATTCCATACAAAATGGATTGATTGAATAAAGGAAGCCACGGCCATCAGTTTGCAATATCTGAGCAAAGCTGTCAACAATAGGACGTCTTGGAGGACATTGATTCATAGGGTCACCATGAGTTGGAAGTTACCTCTCTCTCTCTCTCTCTCTCTCTCTCTCTCTCTCACACACACACACACACACACACACACGGCATATATCACCATAAGTAAACAAAGCATTGTTAATTGGGTGGGGAAGAGAAACAAGTTGCATGTTTCTAGGGTAGTATTCCTGGTCATGCTAAGTATTTCTCATGTGTGATTATGACAGCACCACCACAAGAAAGACAGTATTCTGTGGCTGCCTCATAAATAGGCCATCATCTCCCCTCATCTCCCCATCCATTCAGAACGAAGCCAACAGAAGGGTTTAATTTGCTCTCAGTCATGTCACCATTCATTATGTGGCTTCACAACATCACACTCGTTGTTCCTGATAGCTGGTTTCATGGGATCAGCAGGAAAAAGCTATTTTTTTTCCTTAAAAGAAAGGGGCATTGGAGGATAAAGAATGGAAATAAGAAAGGGATTCCTGTATAGTATTTTGCAGTATGAAAGACTATTTATGTCTATATACGTTGGCCCTTGTTCATGATGATTTGAAATAGTATGTACATTAATGCATTGGCTACTTGTATGTATAAATATCATGTGTATCTGTGTATCAAGTGTGTGAGTGAGTAATGTCAAAAATGCCATCTTTAAGTTGGGACTTGGGTATCATTTGTGTCCTTTCATGCTCAAATAATCTGCCTGCACAAACTCTGATGGCACATAGACAAAAATTCATAAGATAAAAATAGAAAACACTAGATTACTGGGTGATGTGGTGCTTGCATATAGCTTCTGTCTTCTCTACTGACTTCAATGGGAGGGCAAATGCAAATGGCATATAATGCTTAGACATGCCCTTGCCGGCTAGTTAACAAGGAAGCCATATGTGAATTATCTACTCTAACCAATGTCTGTGATCACATGTCTTTTGCCCTCAAAGCATCAACTGTATAAAACTGTTGAAGAAAAAGGCAAAGTGAAGAATGAGGGAACATGGAGCAGGCCTTTCCTCAGTTCTTAACATATGTTTAAAACAGGGTCATGAGACCCCAGAACATACTGCACATTTTATGGAAGGAATCCATTTAAGCATGGATGAACTGTGTGGATTGGCAATGAAGACTTCATTGTACACCATATTTCTATACCGCACCTGTTTTCTACAGATTGTGTCTTCGCGCCTGAGACAGACTTTAATACAGCAGCCATAATTTGCGTATGATGTCCCCACCAGAATGGAGAATTGTCTGACAGGGCATGCTTTCTCACATTTGTTTTTTCACCTTGTCCAAAGTTTTCTTGAATATTAATTAGTGGCGGGGGCACAGAATTTGTGTTCACCGAGTATGAAGGACATTTTCACACCTCAGACTAAGCTTGGTTTTTCTTTAACTGGTTCCATTATGCAAATGTAAAACCTGGAATCATAAGGAAGGAGAAGAGAGTTCTCTCCAATGTTCTACACTACATTCACAGGCAGCAGAAACTGTGTTTTATTTGGAAAAGGCCTAAGGATATGGGTCACTGAGCCACAAAGAAGGTGTGCTAAATAAGGGCATGCGGAGGACTTTGGGAGCAGATCTGTTACACACAAAAAAAACCTGGTTTGCCTCAGGAGCAGGATTCTGTCAAGAAAGAGTGAATCTGGTTTGCTTATAGTGAATGAAAAGACTGGCAATGACAAAATAGTGATGTGTAATTAATTGGAGAGTCGTTTTGCTTCATAATTAAACATATGGAAAGGAAAGATACTTTGCTTCAGAAGAAGAATTTGCTGTATCTTTAGTGTACTTAGGGTTGCCAGGTGGTAAATGGCAACTGGTCAAAGGGTTGTGGATGGGGATATACGGAAGCCACACAATTGGCTGTGGTGACACACCACTTCTAGCAAAGAAAATACCATAGCATTGTCGAAGGCTTTCATGGCCGGAATCACTGGGGTGCTGTGTGGTTTCCGGGCTGTATGGCCGTGTTCTAGCGGCATTCTCTCCTAACGTCAGGAGAGAATGCTGCTAGAACACGGCCATACAGCCCGGAAACCACACAGCACCCCAAAATACCATAGCGTTTCCAATGATTCCTACAGCTACCCTATGTCACTTCTGGTTTTCTACCAGAAGTGATGTGGCACCACAGCTGGTGCCACAGAGGATTTTTAACCCCAGAATGGCAGGTGGGAGTACAGGACCCCTAAATGTGTTCCAACTTCTTTGTTCTGACTTCACAAGTATAGAAAGACTGCTTAAGCTGACTGGTGCTGCACTGTGACTCAAAAAACAAAAATAAATAGAATGTGTAATTCCTTCGGAGAAAGTGCCAGTATCTATTCCTACTGACTTGCTTGGTACCACTGAGAGATGGCTTTGATGTGAACAGGGTGGGAATGAAGCCTAGAGACCAGGGGTTCCCTACTTTACTGAGTCTATGGGTATTTTTGGAATATTAAGAACAGTGCGTGGACACCACTACAAAATAGCTGCCATGGGCACTCAGGTTAATCACAAAACATTGGGAAATTCCAAACTCAGCATTATTCTATTGTGGATGCTGCTGGTGCTTCTGAATCACAAAGTTGATGCTGTTCGGGCTTTCCTGAAGCCTTTCTTGCTCCAGTGAGGTTCAGGAATGACTCTTTGATTTTGGGGTAAAAAGGTTGGCTCTTTGCTTTGGTGGTGAAAGAAGCTAGGATTGGTTCTTTGTTTCGGGGGTTAAAGAAGCCTGGAATTCCACATTTGTGAGCACCAAGTTGGGGATTGCAGGAATAAAGTAATAGCAGCCTTGTGGCTGATTTAGGAAATTTATCTCTGTCTAACCTGCCTACTGAGAGGGGCTGTACCTCTTCCCAGCAGCTAAGTGTCTGGCCATGATTAGTGGTGCATCCTGCTAGTTTGGAAGCTCAAGGGCATGCCATGTATGGTTAACATTATGCATAAGTCTGATGGTTGGGAGGAAGCAATTTCTGAATACAATAAGATCTCATATTCAGCAACTTCCTTTCCTTGCTAGACCATTACAGAAGGAAGGTTCTTGACTACAAAACCCACACCCTTTATAACAATGCTTGTCTTATTTAACATCATCCCCGAAATAACATCGATATTTCTGGCTACCCTTCTGACAAACTAGACTCATTGCACTAGTAAAGACTGTAGAGCCACACTAGTTTCTGAAACGATAGCTACTTTAAATTAAAATGTTCAATTCCACAGTTATTTTCATGTGTTTTTGTATAATGCACAAACTTTTCAGCTTTGTATGTGGATTCATCCAACAGTTCCCTGTGAAGAAACTGCACTGCCGCTCTTTGCCTCAAAAATACACAAATTACATTGGACTCAGATGGCCCCCTGACTCATTTGGTCCAGAAGATCGAAATAATTAATGCCCTCTTTATGTGTGAGAACTCTGAAACTATTAACGTTTGCAGAGGGGCTGCTTTCCCCCATCCTCTTTTTCTGACATTTTCAGCTTGGGGAAACTAGATTTAAAGCACAAGGCTTGCTGCTTCTACTAATTTCACACTTAAAAAAATAAAACACAAAAATTTGTTTCAATTTTTAAAATGAAAAATTTGACCTGTAACCTTCAGTACTGGTCAATGGCCTTTTGCTCATGTTTGGTCTCTTTTGGTCAGGCGTACATTTCCTTTGGGTCGAATTCTCAATTGTGCATGTGTTTTCTCCCCTTCAGAACTCACCGCGCCACAAATCAGAGAAGCCTCATAGTTTTCAGGGGCAAGCAAAGTTTAATTTCAGAGCAGTTGCCTGTCTTTTGCTTTGTTTGGGTTTTCTGTTCCTCCCTGCCTTCCTCCACCCATACAGGAGCAGTGCCTCTGGCATTTTCAGGAGATCAATAGAGCTCCTTTTTAAAAAGTTGAACATTTTCAATCTATCCCCGAACTAACAAATTGAGAAAACAGCTTTAAAAACAAACAAACCCAGAAACAGCCAGCAAACAACTACCAGAACCTGTAAGCAGAAGAAGCAGGGGACAGGCAAAATGGTAGTTAAGCTCAGGGAAGAAATGGGGCATCTCCTTGCGTGTAAACTAGGAAATGCAAGGACCCTATTACGAAGCACCCAGTCACACTAAAAATGGTAAATATACAACGAACCTGTGTCGAAAGCAATACAGAAGAGGAAATACACTTAATTATTTAAAAGTGACTGTATATGTACCTATATTTCAATGGTTTATTATCCAATATATTCATAGAAATAAATCAAACAATTATTAAGACTTCAATGAAGAACACTGATTATACTAAGTATATAAAAATCTTTGATGCCCATCAAAATTACCATCACATAAATTTATACAACAGTAAGTACATTTTAAAAAACTTACTTGCAATTTTGATGGGAAAATCAGCCCGAATCGCCAGTCAGTGCAGTAAAGTAAAGCATCCAAGAACAACTATATTGCTCTGCTCCTTTGGGTGTAGAAGAAACATTTCAATTTTTTCTATCTCTCCACTTTTTCCAAGATACCAAAACATGTAATCCTAACTCTTTTAGAAGGCCCTTGAGTGGTGATTGTTGGAAACTTTTTCCCTGCAGTATCGTATGGCTGAATATTTACTCCAATAGAATCAGTGCATTCCTTTTATCTGTAGCAACATTTATCATCACCCGGCTTATGTTATGTTACTGCTACATGCAGACATTTGAATCAAAATGAGACAGGTCTCTTTATGTTGTGTGCATTAAGGGAAAACATGTGGAGGATTTCCTGTTGAGAGCTCCCAGCAGAGGCACAAATTCAAGGGTGTGTGGAAACTACTTGTCAAAGGCTTCTCTTAGTTTGCTTCAACAGTATGCAGCATGCAATGAAAGGATGAATTCATTACTACTGCTCTTCAAGATAACCCTCTAATAAATCCCCCACTCCCTAAGCAATGTTCAGCACAAACCAATAACTCAACAAACCAGTGTAAATACTTCCTCTGCATTCTGTTACTTCTAGCGGAACATTTTCAAAATACCATTAAAAACCCAATACATATGTAGAGACTGAAATGCCAAAGCAACAAGTATCTCCATTTATAAAATAATATGCAGAGCCCTCTCCTAACTCCTTATCTATAATCCCACTGCAGGTTACGCACACAGTACCTTGTAAAACCAGGGTCTGGAAAATTATTTTTTGAAAGGATTAATGGTATTTTCGTCCCATTCCTCTTCTGCTTCCTGGGCTTAGCATGTTGTACTTTCCAAAATGAAACCAAAGATACTTTGGAATCAAAGAGAATGCACAGAAAATACAACTAACAGTTCATATGGGAATAACTTCTCCTAAGCAACAAAATAAATACATATATAAAAATAATGCTAATTCACTCCTCCATGCAACTTAAAATCACAGTGGATCACTCACATCGAATTAAAAACAGTATCTAATTGTACAGTTGCTTAACACCCGTTCATTATCTTGAACAAATTATTTGTGTAAGGTTTGGGATGGAGGATAAAAACTAGTTTCAGTCTTTTCTTGGAGTGGAAAGGAGCTTCGAATAGATCTTTCTGCATTCACTCATTTCCTCCTACCTATCTTCTGAAACAAACTCAGGGTGGCATACATTGTTATCATGTTCACCCATACTCACAGCTTCCCAGTGGAGGAAGAAAAAGAGAGACTCACAACACAAAACTATACAGAATTAATCCAGACAAACCCCATGGACATCAACGGA
Source organism: Sphaerodactylus townsendi (assembly GCF_021028975.2). Taxonomy (NCBI): domain Eukaryota; kingdom Metazoa; phylum Chordata; class Lepidosauria; order Squamata; family Sphaerodactylidae; genus Sphaerodactylus; species Sphaerodactylus townsendi. The sequence goes on along the minus strand of NC_059435.1, from coordinate 57,093,751 downwards.
CTTAAGACTAGAATAACTTTGTACTGGATCAAACTGTGACTGACCTAAAGTCACCCACTGAAGTTTCATGGCTGAACAGGGATTGGAGCCTTGGGCTATCCAGTCCAAATCCAACATGCAAAAGATTAACTAGAACTGACATCATTTCCTGCCCTGCCCTTCAAACGAAAATGAAATGGCCTGGACTTGTTCTATTTACAAAAAAAAAAATCATTCACCTAAAATTTAAATAAAATCTCCACATAGTGAAGGCATTCTTTATCTCCCCCTCCTGCTATAACCCAAAATGTCCCAAGTGTCTGCCAGTACCTTGCTAATCTTGACTTCTTCCTCTGACTAATCTCTCTCTAAAAGACCACCTTATTTGCATATCCATTGTTTTGCAGCCTTGATTGAGTCACTCTCTGACTTAACCCATTAACATTAAGCACCAAACATTAATTTCACATACTTCACCCATCAACTTGAGCATTGCCATTCAAGTTGATCACTTTTATCTTGTCTGTCCTTGGAAAGGTACAACTCCCCTTTGTCTTGGGAGATTAAGAGTCATTCTGCATAACTCTGAGTGTCCCTTTTTCCCTATAAGAAGCCCCCTCTCCCAGTAGCCAGTGTTCAATATCTCTGGACACCTCTCTGTTAATATGTGCCCAACACATTGTTTCTACTACCAGAACTAACATGGGTCACTCAGCTATGTTCATCAGACCATTTCACTCCAAGATTTGATACAGTATTACCCCCAAAATTTCCCCAATTCCCATCACCTATTCCAAACCTATCCACTCAACGCTTTCTATACCCTAGGACTGTGTGTACGCGCTTCTGCAGATTATTATGTGATTGCACATTTATTATTTTCCTTTCAATAAAATTGTTAAACTTTATTTCACTCTCTTGCGGATTTCTTGCAAAAGCAACTTTTCATATACATAGGCAACAAAGATTCCGAGCTTGCCCATCCCCTCATTAAGACAAAAGTCTGCTCTCACTAATTCACCAACTCTAAAAGGGACAAATTCCCACCATTTCAGGTAAAAACTGTGTCAGAATTGCAAAGGTGTTCACAGATTCAAAAAGGCTGGGGACCATGCTCTAAGGCAGTAGGCTACCTGACAGGACATTCTTCTCTGGATAATCTGATGGATCCTGGAGGGAGACAGAGAACTTGCCCCATTAGATTAGTGGAGGGACCATGGGCCAGTGACAGAGCATCTGAAAGTACCAGGTTCAATCACCTCCAGTTAAAAAGATCAGACAGTACAGGTGTGAAAAGCCTCAGTCTGAGAGCCGGGAAAGCCAGGACCAATCAGATACCACTAACCTGAAAGATCCAGGGTATGAATTGGTATAAACCAGCTTTACTTTTTATTTATTTTATCTATCCCCCCCACACACACACACACACACAGTTGGGATTCAAAGTGACTTACAACATTGTTCTGGCCTCCTGTCTTTTTTCTGCAGTTACCTGTCCCTTGTAGCCATTAGCATTCAGATGTCACCCCCTGGACAAGGAAGCAAGCCAACTGGTACATGTATGGATGTCCATGAAAATATTCCCTTCATATGGAGGCTTGGCATCTAGCCTCATGACAGAACATCCTTGGCTGCATATTGTCAAAGGTTGTAAAGGTTTCAATGGTGTTGATGGTAAGGGCTAGCATTTAACCTTGAGTACATTCCACAGTCTGGCGATGATGGCCCAGCTTCATCGAATGGAGACTTTATCTCATGGGCGCTGAGATGAGGTCTCCGTTCCCATGGGAAGCCGGGAGGGGGATGGGATGAATAGAGTTATAACCTGTGCTTCTGGCGGGAAGTGTCATTCCTGCCACTCGCGTACTTGGAGCTTTCTAAGATGTCTGAATAAACGGTCTTTTTTCACCAAAGAGCCTTTTATTTCTGCTTCTATGGAATTCCTTACATTGTGGCAGGAATCCTAATTCATCTATATCCCTAGTGCAGTGGACCTCTGGTGTCTCGGCATGGAGAGGTTGAATATTAATATGCGAAGGTGCGGTAGCTCCCTAAAGAGGGTTCCGACCTTTCCCTTCTTGGATCCTGAGGAACCGGGCGGGAGAACCAGGTCTCGCTGGTGACTCCTTTCCGCGATCCTCAGATCAGCCACGAAGTCTTCCTCTTTAACTTCGCTGGAACGGTGGGACGTGACGCAACGCACTACATGGGGACTTACATAGAGTCGCTTAGCGCTAGTCTATGGATGCGAAGCCTGCGGATCAGGATCTCTACCCGGTTTGGTATGGGATTACTACAAAACCTCAGATGCACACTCTGTCATGGAGGAGACGTGGCCTTGACCACCTTTTCGCGTAATGCTGCAACCCAGGAGTCCATTGGAACGCTGATTCCTGGACTCGATTCTGGTGATGCTCCTAAAGAACCACCGTGGCACAGCACTGGGGCCCGTCCGGGCGACACTGGACTAAACTCTGGGATTGGGAGGAGATTGTCCGCGTGACTGCCTTCCAATCGGGACCTCCTGATCCCGGTCAGCGGTTGCACCCCAGGGAGCCACCGCGGCTACCGGGTAAGTCTCCATGTCTCGCCTCCAGACGACGTAAGAGTCCGAAGAAAGTCGCACTCCCAGCCGGATCTGTTCCTCTCCCATCGAAGAGAGAACTGGGATGAGGAAGTGGGTCAATGACTCGCGAGATGCCTGGCAAGAAGCATGGACCCGTGAACGCCAGCTATGTGGGAGGAGGAACGGGCACAGTTACAGCAAGAGCGCCAAAACCTGCAGAGGGACCGAACAGTAACAGCAAAGAAGTCCTAACTCGAGTTGGACCGTGTACAAAGATGCGCTCCAACGACAATATGCGCAGAATCCGTCAGTCCACATAAGGTCCTTGGAACACTCCAGACTGGATTTACAGCGGTAACGCCGAAAGCTGCTTCAGGCCTTGCGCGACGCAAAGTGAGCTTTACTCGCAGCTATTAAACCGGGATTTAACTGGCTAAATTGGAACGAAAAGCAGCCCTGCATATGCGCATTCAGGATGCATTGACCCGCTAAGGAGAGAGAGCTGGCTGGCGCTTGGAGAGGGAATCCGAGGAGGCAGCAGACCAGGAAGCCCCAAGTTGGCGTCTATGCTACATTGATACCGCCGGCGCCAGAGGGCAACGTGGATTGTCCTGCCACTCCAAACGCTAAGCGGCAATCCGCATTGATAATGCCTGCATTCCGCCCTGTGCAACCGCTGCCCGGCCCAACCTGCTCAACCTCCGGCAACCGCCTGCCGGGCGCCAAGAGCCGTGGAAAGGCTGCAGGTTACTATAGGCCCATAATTCGCCTTCGCTTTGGATGGTAACGCCCAAGCTTCCCTACTTCATTTGGTAAATCGATGCCCATATGGAGTGACTATTATGATGATTTATACCCGGGTCTGAGCGCCAGGGCATAATGACATCGGCTCAGTCCAGATGGGCAGCAGCCGACTGGTTTGTGACCCTTTTGATTTTGCAAGATGAAGACTTCTCCAGACGGTGCCCGTGACTCCTCCGCTTTCAAGACAGCTTCCTAAGACCAAGGCGCGGTAAAATGAGGCTATCCGCATTCATCAAACTCATCCAGCAGGGCAACCGAATCAGCTTGCAGAATTTGCCCGCGGAATTTCGTGGCAAGGGCGGCTGCCTCGACTCCTCCTTGAGTGGGCCGGAACGCATGAAACGCGAATACTTCAGATGCTGTTGACGGTAAGCCGCGGAAACGTAGTTTTTTAATTCGGGTTCCTCGCAGACGACAAGTTGATTGAATCCAGCCAGATCCCAGGTGGCGCTCCTCGGCTTTGAATACCACGCCAGTGCCGGAGGTCCGCCCATCGCCCGAAGCCCGCCGCCAAGGCCCAACCAAGGCAGCTTCTCCAGCCTCTCCCCATCGGTGAACACCTTCTGAGCGCCGCCGACTGGGATTGTGCCTTCACCATGCAGGACCAGGTCATCTAGCCGCCAACCGTCCGAAGAAACAAAACCAACCGCTTCCAGCCACGCTGCGCACCCCATCTGCTGCCACCACCGTTAGTGTCGGGCCGTCCTCCCGACGGGTTTCTTCTAAGGCATGTGTCTTCGGTTACACCCAGAGGAGGGAAGTCATTGCTTCGCCTTTCTTCAGCCCCCATGGATATGGGTCCACTCCCGACGCTGCGGTGAGTGAAGGCAGCGCTTCCCATTACTGTCCAAGCGTTGCTTGCCAACCCCGCTAAAATATATTCTTGCCAGATTATAGCCTCGGCTCTTGTGGATTCTGGCTGCTCCTATTGCTTAATGCGGCCCCAGGTGGCAGAGGAGCTTAGGTCTGGACCAAATTCCCCATGGCTAAGCCTTATACCATTCACTCCAAATGGGACGGTAGCTCCCTTCGGGAACGCAGGGACCGCCCAGTTCAAAACACAACTGCTCTCCTCCGCTATACCGACCATTCACGGGAGAAAATTAGTTTTATTTTGGCTTCAGTGGCCAAACACTCCATGTTTTGGGCATGCCATGGTTATTGTTACATGAAATCCAAAGTCTACTGGAAAGAGTTCGAATCTTAGCACCACTGACCCTCTCTGGGCGTGAACACATGAATTGGGGGAAAACTCAACTTCTCCTGGACACACCCTCCCTTGGTTTCATCAGCTGCATTGCTCCTCTCGGATCTCTATTGGCATCCCAATCAAGCGCACTCAAGATCTAGAAGCAGAGTTTTTCAGGGAGGCAAGAATGCTGCATCCGCTGCCACCCCATAGAGACAATTTTTCAATCGCAAAAATCAAGTATAGCGTCAAAGCTTAACGGCTCAAAGGTAGAATTCCACCGTATGAGTCCTAATGAGGAGAAGGAACTTTCGTGCTCTTCTGGACAAGAACCTCGGCCAAGGGTTCATAATGGCTGGGCTACTAAAACACCACACACGCCGTTGCCCTCGCTTTTGTTTGTAAAAAAGAAAGATGGGTTCACTTTACGCTTTGGCACAGGATTATTATCGAGGTCTCAAATGCAGTCTCCCTGTCCAATAAATATCCTTTTGCCTTTTGATCAAGGACCCTTTAGGATGCATCTGGGCAAAGCGCAATCTTTTACTCAAACGGGACTCTGAGAGAAGCTTTACTACAGGGTCAGAATTGCTGGAAGGCTAAGTGAACACTTGGACTGCTTTTAACACAAAGTTTGGACAGTTTGGAATACTCTAATAACGCCATTCGTTGGGTGGGGCCCTACGGGCTTTTATGGCCCTGCCATCAAATCTAAGTTCTCCATGATTTCATTGTACAAGGGAGTTGTGGTATAATTTAGATGACGGTTAATTTATTCACAAACCATAGAAGAGCATGAAGCATTGGTCTCGAAGTATTGAAACGCTTTTCGCTCAACAACTCTCTCTTTGCCAAACTCTCCAAATGCTGTTTCCACCAGACCTCCATTGACTATTTGGTTACCGGATCTCGCCTCGAGGGCTTAAAAATGGATCCTGCTAAAAATTGACGCGGGTCCCTCCAATGGCTCTGCCCCCACCAACCGCGAAAGTTAACTCCAATCTTTTCTGGGTTTTGCTAATTTCTATCAGGACTTTATAATTCCCAATTGCCCGAGCTGGACTCTCCTCTCTCACAGACCTCTACGACTAAGGGTAAGATCCACTGTCCGGCCAACCGGTCCAAGCCCGGCCCCTTTCCCTGGTCTGAAGAATCAAGTCCAAACAGCCTTTCGTCAGCTCTTAAAAGTCTGCTTTTACCAACCAACCTATCCTAAAGCACCCCTGACCCAGATCTTCCCGCTTTGTGGTTCACATGGATGCCTCGGACAAAGCGCTTTGGGGCAGCCCTGTTGCAGAAAAAAATAAAGATGGTAGGTTGGTTCCGTGGTAGCTTATTTATCAAAGAAATTCTCCGCGTGCTGAACTCAACTGGACTGTGGGGATAAAGAGATCTGCAGCCATCAAAGTAGCACTTCTCCACTCTTGGCGCCACTGGCTGGAGGGGGGCTAAAACACCCCTTTCAGGTTTGGTCGGATCACAAAACTCCGGCCGCTTCTTTCCACCCTCAAGATGTCCAGCAAACAACACCTCCGCCATGCATTTTTTTTCTCTTCGCTTCTCCTTTCACAGTCCATTTTTCCCCCAAAACCAATAAACTGGCTTTCGATCGCCAGCTTCAAGGCCACCTCGGGAGGGGTAGTGGAGGTCTTGCCCACGGTGACATTCCACGTAATTGCTCTCTCCTCCTCCCAGTTAGGAATTCGCCGTCACCCGATCTCTTCAAACGCCCACTCCTCCTTCTTTCCACCGCCTATCTCTCTAGTTTCTCGCTCTCCCTTTTCCTGCATGGAACTCCTCGAGAGGAGGCGTGGCTGCACCGAGCCTCCAGCTGAGGTGAAAGTGACTCCCAATTGCCGCTCATGGGAGAATGGAGCTAATGGCGAGGGGGGGAGGTTGGCACGCGTTCTCCCTCCTCACAAGTAGCAGGTTTTTCCTTGAAGCTCAAGCCACGCGGCTGCCCGGCCGGGTTGGACATTTCCAGCTTCTGAAAACTCTGCATTTGGGTCCCGCCACTGTTCCTTCTGGTGGCGCCAAGAATGCGCAAGGGACATTGAGGCTGAGCATTAAAGGTTGCTCTCTGTTTGTGCAGAAGCTAAAACTTATCTCCGGAAAGCCCTCCCATGGGCTGTTGGAAACCTCTCCTGGTGGCCTCCTCCGCCCTGGGAAGTCATCTCCATGGGATTTTGTATTACAGATTTGGCCTCGAAAAGTCAATGGCAACATCGGTCTTGTGGGTGGTGTAGACTTATTTTCTAAACAAGCCCATTTTATTCCATGTGTGCTTTCCATCCCTCCGCCACTTGGCGGCACGGGTTGTTCATTCAACATGTTTGGTACCGCCTACACTACTTCGCTAAGGTGGTCTCCGACCGCTGCCCCCACAATTCATTTCCCAAAGTTCTGAAGGCGCTTTTGGGTTAATAAATGCGTCACGCCTTCTTACCATCGCCTTCAAAGTGACGGTGAGTCGGAGAGAACTTAACAGAACTCTCTAGGAGTAGCAGTATTTTATCGCGAAATACACCAACTACCACCAAGACAATTGGTGCGGAGCTCATTCGCTTTATGGAGTACTCTATAACAATGCGGTTCATAGCAGTACACAAAGAAAACCCCCTTTGAAATTGTGTCTGGTCGCCGCTCTCGCCATACGAACTACCTCCACCGACAGCTTTGGATCCCTCCAGAGTTTCAACAATGGATTTCCCATCCTTAGCCGAGGGATGGAAATCGGTCCAGACCGCCTTTACAACAGGCTAAGGACTCCCAAAAGCTGTAAAGCCGGGATAAGCACCGCTTCGGATTTCTCTCTCTCATGCGCAGGGCGCCTTGGGTGTATTTGTCTACCAAAAAAATCTCAGAGACGTCGCATAAATTTTTCCAAATCCAGGGCAAAAGATTCGTGGGACCTTTTCTAGATTACTAGCGAAGTGATTAATGATGTCACTGCCCTCGATTGGATTTGCCTAACTCTCTTTAGTAAGTAACATCCTGTTATCCTGCTCTTCCATTCCAGCTTTCACTTCCGTCGAGGCTCTTCGCCTCCGGATGCTCTCGGCACGATCCGGGCCGGAGTAGACCCCCCACCAACTATTATTGGATGGCCACAAGCACTACTTAAATTGACGCCATCCTGGACTCTTCGCTTAATCGCGAAACGCTGGGTAATATTTAGTCTCTTTGGGTGGGATATTCCTCTGGGTATAATCAATGGGTTTATTCCTAAAATATTGACGCTTCTACCCTCTTTATTTCTAAGCTTTTCCAATCGGGCTACTTCTTCCGCATAAACCTGGGGGGGGAGGGTCTTCTTTAAGGTAGGCAGAGTGTAAAGGTTTTCTAATGGTGTTGATGGTAAGGGCAGCCGCCTAACCTTGAGTACATTCCACAGCCCGGGCGATGGGCCAGCTTCATCGGCGGAGACTTTATCTCTGCGCGGGAGATGAGGTCTCCGTTCCCATGGGAAGCCGGGAGGGGGATGGGATGAATAGAGTTATAACCTGTGCTTCTGGCGGGAAGTGTCATTCCTGCCACTGCGTGTACTTGAGCTTTCTAAGATGTCTGAATAAACGGTCTTTTTTCACCAAAGAGCCTTTTATTTCTGCTTCTATGGAATTCCTTACACTTTCATGGCCAAAATCAACTTGGCTTTCTGGGACATGTGGCTGTGGTCTAGTCATTTTTGCTCAGAACATCTTGCCTGCATCTATGGCTGGCGTATTCAGAAGTATGTCATGGTAGGAGAAACACATCTTAGTGTGACGTGGATCTGAAAATGCCAGGCACAGATGCAGGCAAAACGTTAGGAGCAAAAGTGACCAGACCACGGCCACATATCCCTGAAAACCACCAACCACCAACAGCCAAACCTTGGCTGCCTTCAGTTTATAAACTGAGATCACCATTAACCTAAGTGTTCAAGCCAAGGCTTTCAAGTAAAGTGCTTTTGTAAGGCAACAAAGGAAATAAAACAAGGAAAACTGATGCAACAGCAGTAACAAGGAAAACTGATGCAACAGCAATAACAACAACATATAGTGCAGGATATGTTTTGCTTGAATATATTTCTTAAATACACAATTTCCTGAGTTCTATTGCTGGGTCCTGGTTCTTCCTTGTTGCCCCTGAGTCCACGTACAATGTCCCCCCAGCTCTTACTTCAAATCCTGCAACAAAAGCCAACTTTCCTGCATTTTTAAAGATCCTGCCCACATTGTTGAAATTTTCCTTTGATCCACCCTTCACAGCCTCCATTTTCCCTAGTATACCCCCGGAACTTGTTTTTTTTTAATCAGTAATTGTTAGAGAACGACAACACTACAGCAAGTACCATTTTTAATGCAGGAAAAGTCATGACCAATGAAAGAAAGTGTACAGAAACCGCTTGTGTGGAAGCTCTATTGCCTATATCCAGAGGTGGGATCCAGCAGGTTCTCACAGGTTCCGAGAGAAGGTTACTAATTATTTGTGTTACTAATTGGTGATTTTGCCACGTGATTTTTGCCTTAGTTACGCCCCTCCTCTCAGCAGTAGCGTGCAGAACTTGAAGCAGTCTAGCAAGAGGTGCACCGGCATGCATGGCAGCCTGCGCCTGCGTGCATTCGTTTCCCACCCAAGGACTGGCGCAGCGACTGCGTCCTTGCCACAGCCTGCCCAGGAATGCCCCGCCCCTGGAATGCCCGGCCACGCCCCCATCGTGCCCCGCCCAGCCCCATTGGTGCTACGCCACAGTTTGAATCCCACCACCATGGGAACCTGTTACTAAATCTTTTGGATCCCACCACTGCCTATACACCTATACATTCTCATGGGCACTTAATGCAAAATGAAGAGTTATGAAGCTATGAAGATTCATTCTGAGCTTTGCACGTTAATTGGTGGGATAAATTCCCAGCTTGAAGAATAGAAGTTTGAAGCCTAGATCTTGTGCTTCTCTGGGTTCTGTTGTGTGTGCCTTTGGGAGAACTGCTGCCAGATCTGGAAAGAAAAATCTGCTTTCTTATATCTTGGATTTAGTAATCTGTCTTCAGGAATTTTCCATCTCCAAGGTATTTTAATAATCTCTTGATTTTATGTCATGCAACATAATATTTTTCACAAGAATCCTGAAGCCAAACAATTATTTGACAATCCCAGACTGCATTTCATTATTAAATGGTGCGTCCTGAGCACTTATGATTATTTGGGGAGGGAGCAGGAGTTTGAGGTGCCCACAGGCTGAGCAACAACAAGGCAAATAAACAGCATCTAAAATTTATTGCTTTTTAAAACGTTTAGTTTAAGCTCTGTTCAGTGCAAAAGGAAGAAGGAATCTCTGTCTCATAATTCTGGGGTTTAATAATATTGAAAATGCATTCCTTCCTCGCATTGCCAATAAAAGAGAGAGAGAGGCCAATAAAACATGATAAGAGACAGAGAAGGGAAGGAGAAAGGAGAAGGTGGTTGAATGCAAAAGGAAGTGATTTGGCTAAGCAGTACTGGGGAAGGAAAATGCCATAAGGTCACCACTGTAGAGAAAAACACAGAGGAAAGCTGACTGTTGTAACTTATATCATCTGCCGTAGAAGAACTAGATTCAAATTCAGTAGCATCATATGTGTTTGTGAGAACAAGAGATGGGTTTTCAAGGCAAGAGATGGAGGTGGTTTGCCATTGCCTGCACCACATGGAACTGAAAGAACTGTGACTGGTCCAAGGTCACCCAGCAGGCTTCATGTAGCGAAATGGGGAATTGAACCCGATCCTCCAAATTAGAGCCACTGCTCTTAGCCACTATACCATACTGGTTCTCAGTACCACCTTAGAGACCAACAAGATTTCCAGGGTATAGGTTTTTGAAAGTCTAGGCTGAAAAGGGAGCATTGACTGGGTGTTGTGGGTTTTCCTTCAATAATGCATTGAAGCACTGACCCTCAAAAACGTGCAACCTGAAAATCTAGCTGATCTCTAATGTGCTAATGGACATCTTCCTGCATTATTCATCAAATATTCAGACACCTGGGGTCCCATTTTGGCCAACCTTTTTATGAAAATAGCTTCTTCAGGTGCACTACCAGAATCATGGACTTCTTCAACAATAATTCCCATTTATAAAAAGGTAACCCAAGTCCCCCAGCCAATTACAGTCCAATCAGCTTGTTATCCGTAACCAGGAAGCTATATGCCATGCATCTCTGAACTAAATTAACTGAATGGGCAACCCCTATGATGGGCAATGAACAGATTGGATTTAAGAAGGGTCAGTCAGTGTACAAACATTGCCTTATCTTGAACCATCTGGCAGAAAAATATTTCAGCCATCGAAATGGCAAATTATATGCAGCATTTATTGACCTGAGGAATGCTTTTGATTCCCTCTCCAGAGAACTACTCTGGAACAAATTAAAAACATTGGGAATAGGCCATCGACCACTCTTCTTAATCCACAAACTGTATTCAAATACCAACTGTCACTTAACACCGATGGCCATTTAACATCACAGATCCCAATTAATAAAGGTGCTAAACAAGTCTGTGTCCTTGCCCCAAATTTATTCAACCTCTTTCCAAATGACCTTGATCCTAAATCATGATACATCAATGCTCACTGTCCTACTTTAAATCTTCTTCCAATACCTCTCCTTTCATATGCGGACAACGCAGACTTGCTATTACCAACTAAAGTGGACTTAACCCGACTACTCTCAACTTTTTCAGATTTTTGTGACCAAAATTTTCTAACAATTAATTGTGTTAAGACTAAGATCATGGTTTTTGCCAAATCCTGGAAACCTTCAAAGTGGAAGCCACAGGGAAACAACATTCAGCAAGTTAAGTAGTTCCAATATTTAGATACTTACTTCCAATATAACCTTAATTGGACATACCAACTTAAACAAACCGCTAATACGACCAAATCTAATATAATGGCGATTAGTCATTTTTTCTTCTCCAAAGGTGGTCAGTACTACCCAGCAGCCATTAGATTATATAAATCTAAACTTCTTCCATATCTTCTATGGGGGGTCCTCCTATGGGCCAGTGTAGCGGCCAAGAAACTTGAAATGCTGCAGGCACAATTTATTAGACGTTTACTTGGGATCCCAAATTGTGAGGCCTATTATACATTATGTTACGAATCAGGCCTAAATCTTCTAGAAACCAAGATCTGAATATACACTGTCAAATTTTGGCTTTGCTTCCATTTTAACACTAGTTCTGGCACCGTGATTTGGGATATGTTGTCTGATACATTCTGCTCTAATTGGGATTCTCATATAAGAAAGAAGATTACATCAACTGGTCTCCCAGTGGATTCTTTACTAAATATAGATGGTAATCAGGCACTCAGAGTACTGAAACAGATGTTATTTGACATCAACAATCCATATTGTCACAAATTCGCAGATTTGGGTTGTCAGTGAGTCCTAAAATTTCAGAAATTGGATCCCTTCCCGAGTATTTCACTTTTTTAGTTTATTCTCCATTGCAACATACTTTCTTGCAGGCACAACTTAACATCTTACCTACAGCAATGATAACTGGCTGATATTCATGGATTCCTTATTAGGATTGCCAGTTCTGGGAGGGGAAATACAGGGAGATCTACAGGGAGGACAAAGGGGAAGATGAGGTTTGGGGAAGGGAGGGACTTCAATGGGGAATAATGCCACTGAGCCCACCATTCCAAGCTGCCATTTTCTCTAGGTGGACTGATCTCTAGCACCTGGAGATCAGCTGCAATCCCATGAGATCTCCAGCCACAGCCTGGAGGCTGACAACTCTAAATCTTATGCAACAGTGATCATTCATTATTATATTGTTAAAATGATTACATCATTATAATAATTATAGTACAACATCCAGTGTTTGCGGGTGCAGCCTGTGACTGCCCTTGCAAATCTTTAAACTGGCCTGAACATGGCTTTATTTCCCATTCTACAAAAGAAAATTCTTGCTTAAACACCTGGATCCTACGTTAAATACACTTCCTTGGAACTACAATTAAGCAGGCTTAGGCAATTGAAAAATTAACCCCGGTCCCCAAAAGTTGCAGTATTACGTTTGTTTTTCCCTCCTAGCAGGCTTTTACCACATGCTCAGCAAACAGAAACATGAGAGGGGGTGGAGCAGACATTACCCACTGCCATTATCAAAGCAGAAGCTGTTTCACAAACCCATTGGCAGAATAATGGATTGAAGAAGATGATGAAGGAGAAAGAAAAGAGGAGGAAATGTTTGGAATTGTTTTCTCTACCTTTGAGAAGCCTGTTTTCTCTACCTTTGAGAAGTCTCAAAGCCGCTTACAAACTGCTTTCCTTCCTCTCCCCACAACAGACACCTTGTGAGGTAGGTGGGGTTGAGAGTGATTTTTTATGGGCATCAAAGAAAAAGATTGCATTACTGAGCTAGACCAAGAAGTAATTTCTAACAGAGTCCCTTCATCCTTATTTGTATTGCCACAGGGGAAGGGGCAATAACATTACATGCAGAGGTGGGATCCACCCAGTTCTCACCACTTCTCTAGAAGTGGTTACTAATTTTTTCTGAGTGCCGAGAAGGGGTTACTAAAGCAACCTCCCTGCCCAATAGGGACTGGAGGTGCGTGTGTGCGTGGTGGCGCCACTGTTTGAATCCCACCACCATCGGAACCTGTTATTAAAAATTTTGGATCCCACCACTGGTTACATGTCCCCAAGTTAAATCTATTTATTCCCTTCTACGTTTTAAATAATCATGCTTTAAAAGTAATCAGTTCAGCTACTCATACCAATCATAAAAAGATTAATACAGGAAGTTATTCGTCTGCTATGCATTTCCGTTACTCTACTAATAGGACAGCAGTAAAGTTTATGTGCCCCATAAGTTGCAAGAAAATACATTTTGCTCTACATAGCTAGCATAAAAGTAATTACCATTATAAACATACAGCACAGTAGAGTCGTATTTGGCAAGCATCCAGATTTTATGTGAAAAATTAACAGAATGCCAGATGTAGGAGTGGGGAGACTTTCAGATTGGAACAGAGGAGCAATTCAAAACCTATGTTCCTTCGTCTGCATATTCTACATTCACAGTAATTATTGCTCTCACTTCATATTGCTCACAGTTTAAAGCAATTTTACATGCAGCCACGGATCTCAAATTATTCTTACTAGTGGGACGGGGGGTGGGGGAAGAAATGATGAAAAGTTGGTTTTAGAAAGTCACTTTATCTTAGAAGAACACACAGGGGTTTTTTTCAAGTATAGTCATGAAGAGTAATGAGTCATTTCTGCCTCGACCTCCAAGAATCTGAAGTGAAAGTCTTCTAGGTTGATCTCATAAGAACGAACAGAGTTTTACAAGCATACCAAAAAAAAAAAAAGGAACTATAAACCTCCCTGGTGCTCTGACTGAATGAAAAATCCTGAGAGAATTAAGAGTGATACAGTTTGGAATGTCAAGTACAGAGCAGGGACTCATTAACTTACAGTTCATGTTCAATATAAATATTCTATGGTGGTAACCAACTGAGCATGAATGCATTCAGGTTTATTCTTGAGGAAAATGAAGGAAAAAGAAGAATGGCAACAGAGAAACCTGATAGGTTTCAGTCACAAAATGTTTCCTTGGTTTCCACACTTGGAGTCTGTCTAAATTAACAGTTGACCAAGCTGTTCAAAAACGGCACAAGGGTAAAAAGCAAGGCCATTTCCCCTGAAAACTGATTTCCAAAGAGTTATTCTACATGCAAAAAAAGGAAAGCTTGGAGGATCCCTTTTGACTACAAAAAGGTTGTGCTGATGTCTGTGGAACCTGCATGAACAAAAGGCATATAAGAGAAGATTTAAGTTAGTCTGAGTGAAAAAACTGGCTAGATCCAACACACAATAATTTTTGCCTCCATGGTACTCTGTGAATGAATGGATGATGAAAGTTCTATGCCATAAAAGGCTAAAAACCACCCCCAAAGTCACATGATGAGTGAGGCCTGGCCATGCTTGCCTCC